>NC_056743.1:784273850-784289381 GCF_019279795.1 Protopterus annectens
CCCCCCTGTTTTAACCTTTCCACCACCAAAAATCCTAAAGCTTTGCAGAGTAGATGACTGCAGCAGTGTAACACGATGAACATAGTACAGTTTTGTACCTACCATAAACGTAGATGTTCGAGTGTTCACACTGCTGCAGTCCAGGTTACCCTCCCTCCATCCCCTCTGAACTAACTGAACTTTTCTATACCTTTCTATCTGATACAACCTTTGTGGTGTATTTGCTTGTAACTGAAGGTATTTTTTGTATTTTCTTTACATGTTTTATTGGCAATATGTATTGCCCACCTACTGGGTGCACCTGACATCTGGGGTAAGAAAAACTGAAGAAAATTGCGTTGGATGCCTCTTATATACCCCTGGCACACTGACGTCAGGGAAGAAGCGACAGCAACTGTCGCCGGACCAAGACTTTGGAACTCTGGCCGACTGCGGGACCGCCTGACGGCAGGATAACCCAATTGTAATGACCGCAGCAGTGTGAACACTCGAACATCTACATTTATGGTAGGTACAAAACTGTACTTTCCTGCACCGTTACCTTCTCAATCAACCCTGGACTCTGGACCCAATTCCAGACCTCCTGGTTCATCAATCAGACGGGTTGCATCAATCCTTCAAAACTCTCCAGCTCACAGCTTGGTTGCTCCACTTCCAACGCTAGCCAGGCTTCCCAGTATTTCCCCAGCAGTCCGTGACATTATCGTGTCCTCTCACAAGTCTACAATGAGGAAAACTTATGCTAGCAAATGGAAACGTTTTTCTTGTTGGGCAAAGACTAGGAATGTGAATCCCTTTTCAGCCCCAGTCCACGAAATCTTGGAATTCCTAGCTCAACTGTTTCATTCCGGGTCCGCTTCTTCTACGATCAGGGTACAAATGGCAGCCATCTCTAACTTTCATGTTGGTTTTTCGAGCTCTAACATTATGTCTCATAAGCTATGTAAAGCTTTTTTGAGAGGGGCAACTCTTCTTAGGCCTCCAGTAAGAGAAACCCCTCCTCCTTGGGACCTTAATTTAGTCCTTACCTCCTTAATTCTGCCCCCTTTTGAATCAGCAGCATCCTGCTCTATCAAGTAGCTATTACTTCAGCCAGACATGTCTCTGAACTTCAAGCGCTATGTGTTCGTCCTCCATACTTGGTTTTTCATAAGGACAGGGTTGCTCTAAGGACTAATCCCTCGTTTCTCCCTGTGTTTTTCCCAAATCATACCAACAAGGCAGAATACAAACTACACCAATTGGACGTTCATAGGCAATTGCATTTTTACCTGCACAGAACTAAAGAAGTAAGGAAGTCAGACCAACTATTCCTCTCTTATGCCTTGGGCAAACAAGGTCTCCCAGTTTCCAAGGTAATCTTGTCCAGATGGTTGTCACACACTATTTCTTTCATTTATTAGTTAAGGAACAAACAATTACCTATTAAACCGAAAGGTCATTCTACTAGGGCCTTGGCCACCTCTGTAGCCTTCCAGTCTAGGTTGCCCATGGATTCCATCTGTGCAGCTGCCACGTGGGCAAACGCTTATACCTTTATTTCTCATTACAAGTTGGATATGGTCTCCAGGAGCAGAGCCAACTTTGGTTCCACTGTTCTGAGGAGTCTGTTCCACTGAGCCACCCAGGTTTTTAGGTGCTAGGACGCTGTCCTAACCAGCAAGAACGAAAGCGAGGTAGACAACTTAACATAAAGAAGTTATGTACCTACCATAACGTTCCATGTTAGTTGTCTTTATCTCGCCTTCCTTCTTGCGTCCTACCCTTCATCCCCCTGTTCTAGTGGATCGAGAGGAGTATTTTTTTTGTTTCACTGGCTGTGTGTTCTCGTTTCCTTTATTGACTTAAGAAAATATGGCAGGTATAGTCAACTGATTCTTGACTGAATTATTATGTTATTATGTCTGGAGTTAGCTATTTCAAACGAGATCTGGGTAGCTAGTGCTAGGCATTATGGGATAAGGGGTAGCCTCAAGCCAGTAAACAGCTCTCGAGCTATTGAAGATGGCCGAGTCGGAGCCGAGGATTGGCTCTGAACCTAACCAGCAAGAAGGAAGGCAAGATGAAGACAACTAACATGGAACGTTATGGTAGGTACATATCTTCTTCATATATATATATATATATATATATATATAAAATATATAAGTGTATATATATATATATATATATATATATATATATATGTATGTATGTATATATATATATATATGTGTGTGTGTGTGTATGTATGTATATGTATGTAAATATTTATATATATATATATAAATATGTGTGTATATATATATATATATATATATATATATATATATATGTGTGTGTGTGTGTGTATGTGTCTATCTATATGTGTATATATATATATATATATATATATATATATGTATTATTTATGTATTTATTTACATTTGTTGACCGGGAAAATCCAACTGGACACAGGTCCTTTTTCAGTGGAGGCCTGGGGAGAAAAGCTCCATAATAAAAACAACAATTAATTACAAGTTGCAAGAAGTATAGGTAGATTTTGTTTAACAATAACAGTAAACAGTTACAGTTCAAAACGAAATTATTTAGTTAAATGGTGCAACACTTATATCATTGGTGCCATAAAGACTAACAAGTATTTTAATAGCTGAGCTAGCAGCTATTACCCTTGAATAACCATGGCTAAGATTACAGCTGAGATATAGGTTTACAAGCAGTGTATTTGGCTGCAATCCGAGGTAGTTAGAGGGGTGGAAGAAAGGGATTAGAGAGGTTGGGGTAGAGATGTTAGAGAGATTTGTTACAAGGGCATGACCAGTGCTCTTTTAGATGTGATTTTAGAGCAACTTTGAAGTTAGTGTGTGATGACACAGACGTTATAGTGTGAAGAAGGGTATTCCATAATTTTGCTGTGGAGTAGGAGAAGAGAGCTTCTCCGGCAGAGTTCCTGATTTTAGTTTTCTGTAATTGATTTTTATTGCTGGAGTGTAGTGGCCTGGTGGTATGATAGGGTTGGAGTAGATTTTGGAGGGAGGGGACTTTTAGAGGATGATTTTGTAGTTTGTGGGTGAGTGAGAGTTGGTACCATTGAAGGAGGTGAGGGAGTTCTAGCCAGCCTAGTTCAGTAAGTGAGGTGCAGTGTTGGCTACGGTAGTTTGAGCCAGTGGCATACCTTGCTATTTTGTTGTAGCAAGCTTCGAGTTTACCTAACTCACTTTGCCTTAGGTTGGTAAATATTGGAGAGGCGTAGAGAAGGGTGGAGATAAGGAGGCTATTTGCAACTGAAATCTTGGCTGTTTTGGTGAGGAATTGCTTATTTCTGTATAAAGGTCCTAGTTTTTTGTGTACTTTTTTCTGGTTAACGAGATGTGGATGTCAAACTTGAGGTTATTGTCAATTTCAACGCCAAGTAGTTTGGTGTGGTCTATTGGGGGGATAGTGGTGTTGTCATTGGCTTTAATATTAAATTGGTGGGTGTTTAGATTGTGTTTGGTGGGTTGGAAGATGAAGAGTTTTGTTTTGTTTGAGTTAAGTATTAAATGTGCATCTGAAAGCCAAGTTTCAACTGAGGAAAAGGCTTTCTATGTGGTCTTTTGAAGTTCAGGTAGGCAGTGGGCTGAGCAGATGATGGTGGAATCATCTGCATACTGTATGAGAGTGGCTTGTTTGGTAGCAGAGGCTAGATTATTAGTGAATATGGAGAAGAGTAAGGGTCCAGGGATGGATCCTTGGGGAACACCTATTGAGGCAGGGAGTTGGGGGGGATATATCATTATGCCAAACAACAGATTGATGGCGGTCAGTCAGGTAGCTCTAAAGTCAGTTTGTGACAGATTGAGAGAAGGCTAGATTATTGAGGACAGTGATTAGTTGATATGAGAGACCATGTTGAATGCTTTAGGTAGGTCTAGGAAAGTTGCAGAGCTGAAATAACCATTATTTTTATGTTGAACAGTTGTATTAGTGAAAGCAAGTAAGGCAGTGGTTGTACTGTGGTATGGTCAGAAACCATGCTGTGTGTTAGATAGGAGGTTATTAGCAAGGAGATAGCTTACAACCTGAGAGGGAGTGCATCTCGCAAGTATTTTTGATAGTGGAGACAGAATTGCTGTGGGCCGGTAGTTGGTGATTTCTGTGGAGAGCCCACCTTTGTGGAGGGGGATAATGTGGGATATTTTCCATTGTGAAGGGACATAGCTTTCTGATAAAGATAATTTAATCAGGATTGCGACTGGGTAGGTTAGGGATTCAGCTGCAGTTTTAAGGTTCTCAGCTGGGAGGTTGTCAGCTGCTAGTTTTGTGGGCTTTAGTTTTGATAAGAGTTTTTTATGTTGGAGGTAGGGATAGGAGAGAAAGCGAATGAGTGGGCTGGTTACTAGGTGTAGTTGGAGGGTGTAGGAGAGAGAGGTTGTGTTGTTTTGTTAGTGATAGAACGTTTTGTGTGAAGTGAGTGTTGAAAGAGGTGGCTATGTTTTCAGAGGAGTTTGTTTTGTTTGGTGGAGAGGTTCCTACTTTTCCTGGGTGAAGGAAGTTGTTAATGGTTGACCAGAATTGTTTAGGGTTGTTTTGGGTGTAGTTCAGGGCAGACTGGTAGTATAGGATTTTGTCCTGTTTTATTAATTTTTTTGACTTTGCTATGTAATTCACAGAATTTCTGTCTATCAGAAGGGTTTTATGTCTTGCGCCAGTGATTCCAGGCTCTGTTTCGGATTTTCATTTCTGATCTAGTGGCTTGTTTTAGCCATGGGGAGGACTGGGCTTTAACTCTAGTAAATCTTGTGGGTGTATGGGTGTTTAGGACTTTAAGGAAGGTGGTGTTGAAAAATTGGACAGCGTCATCAAGGTTGAGGTATTTTAGTGGAGTCCAGTTGCAGTTTTTTAGGGCTGAGATGAAGTTCTCAGGGTCAAAGTGTACTTTATTACGTATTTGCTGATAGGTAATGGGTTTAGCTTGATATATGTGTTTTGTGAGTAGGAAAGTTGGGGTATGATCACTGATGCTATCTGGTAGGCAGCGAGCTGTGTATGATTGGGGGTTCTTGCTGACTAGTATCCAGTCAAGAGTGGAATGCTTTTTGAAATTCTTATTTATTCTGGTGGGTGTCTGGATAAGTTGGAAAAAAACATGAAGATTTAGATGGTGTGCTGGATGGTGGTTGGAACAGGATAGCCAGTCTATATTAATATCACCTAATATTATGGTTTCTTGTGGAAGGTTATAATTTACCCAGCTGAGGAGGTTTTCTCATGGAGGGATATTATTGCCAGGTGGGAAGTAGCATCCTATTATGTTAATGGTCTTGGCTTGGTTTACTTTTAGGTTGGTATAGATTATTTCTTCTTTGTCAATTAGGGGGAGCTGATAAGTTTAGGATGTGGATATTAAGATTCTGTTTATACATTACAGCTACACCACCCCCTTTTTTCTGCAACCGATCTTGTCTTAGGATATTGTAGCCTGAAGGGAGACTTTGCTCACTGGTAATGTGAGGTTTGAGCCAGGTTTCTGTTAGAATGATAATATCAGGAAAGTATAAGTCAATGGTAGCATGGAGTTCATGGATTTTATTGGATATACTTATGATAGTTAGGCTTAATATAAGGAGATCACTTGGTTTCCTATTAGATGTAATTTGAGGGTGGGTGAGGTTATTAGGCTGACTATCAGTGGAGGAGTTTTGGGGTCCAGGGTTTGGGTGGATGTCCCCGCTGAGGGCAAGTATTGTTATGGATGAGGATGTTAGTTTTAGTAATGAGAGAATTAGTTTAAGTTTTGGGGTAGCTTTTTGTTTGGGTGAAGTGGGTGATAGATAAATTCGGTTGAGGGATAGTTTGTAAGGCATGAGGGATGCTTTTTGTTTGTGTGGTGGAGGTGATAGCTTAAGTGGGTTGTGCATTGGGGTGTATTTGTTGTGAGAGGTGTACGAGTAGTGTGATGGTGTGACATGAGGGGTGGTGATTGTAGTTGTGTAGTGGAAGTTGTTTGGTGGGGCTATAAAGGTAATTTGGTAAGATGTAATGTGTGCAAGAAGGGTGCATGTGAAGAGTTTATGTAGTGTGATGTTATGTGATCCTATCTCGCCTACATTCTGTACTGATGGGTTCGGAGCCGATCCTCGGCTCCGACTCGGCACGCTATACTATAGAGCGAAGTCTCTTATTGGCTGAGCTATTCTGTATCCCAGGATGCACCACCACCAATTCCCCAGATCTCGTTTGCCGCTTACAAGCAAAGACGTGGTCTCGAGCTTGGCTGAGCTAAGTGCTTTCTTTCTAAGAATTTTCTGTCAGGAATTTTCTTAAACTTAACCAAAAGCTGTTTTAACGGCTATCGCTGTGTATGATTGAGTTTTACTGATATTATTTTTGTGGTAAATTTGTCTTTCAGGGTAAGGTTTCCATTTAAGTTAGAGGGCCTTCCCTCGTGGTGAGTGAGCCTTCTTGTGTGAGTTTCGTGAGGTGGTCAAGTACCCGTTTTTAGTTAGAGGGTTCTTGGTCCTCCTGTTGTGTGATTTATTTGTTGATTTTCTCTGGTTTTACTGTAAAGAGTAATTTTTCGAAATTGTACATTTTTTTCCTGTGATTTCCAACTGCTGGCAATTATGTCTAAAGAGCACAGACCCTCAGGGTTTAAAAAATGTACGAGATGCAACTACAAGATGTCCATAACGGACGATCACTCCCTATGCGTGTACTGTTTAGGCCCCAAACACCTTCAGGAGTCTTGTAGGTGTGTCACGCTTTTCTCTCGAGTCCTCCAAGAGGAAAAACAAATTGATACTAAAAGGGCTTATCAAACCTACTTTTGAAGAGGCCTTATCTTCTCTTCTTCTCCTCAAAGAAAAGAAATTGTCGGCTCCGACCAGTCCGTCGGGACCGACCACCAAGAAATCTCGGCAGGCTTCTTCAATGGCTCCACGGACTTCGGTGCCGGGGGTGGGAAGGTCTGCCTCGATGCCTCCAGCCTCGACTCCTCTGGCTTCGAGCCGATGGCTGGAGCCGAGAGGTGGGTCACCTTCATCGGCTCCGCTGATTTGAGCCGATGAGAGTTGCCCAGCTCAGACTCTTCCTTTGGCGCGAAGACCTCTCGCACCGAGGGAAATTACAATGGAGTCTCCTTCGGCACCGATTTTGATCGAGACAATTCGGAGCCGGTCCCCCAGTCCTTCGGAGCCGATGGAGAAATCTACTCAGACCTGTTCTATCTCCTCCCGGTCTTCCAAGATGTCGGATTCGGACATTGACAGGGTGCTCCAAAGGCTGTTTCAGTCTCCAGTCTTCCAAAAGTTAGTTTCGGCTCCAGCCCAGTCGGCATCGGAGCCGATGGTCCACTGCTAGCCTTGGTTCCTCCTCCAGCAGCCTCGCACCTTTGGAGTCGGTGCTGGTGGAGCCGATGGAGGTGTCGGATGGCTCCGACCCTTACTCCTACTCCGGCCTTGGTCGGAGTTCGTACACGGACCTCTTGGTCGGCCCGGGTGACGAGGACCCGATGTTTTCAGTTCCGAGCCTCTCTCGGTCGTCGGCTGCGGAGTGCCATCTGCTGTTATGGCTTTGGGGTCGGACCTTCTCAGGATTCTGGGGTCCGGCCTTTAGAGCCATGAGGAGTGCTGGCCAAATCTTCTTTGGCTACCTCCACCTCCCGGCACCTTCCCTAGGCACGGAGACTGGTTCCTTTGTAGTCCCCTGTCTCAAGACAGCGGAGCCCTGGGGCCTGAGGTCACCCCTTGGGGGTCCCCTCTTCCTGGAGGTCCCTCTGAAGAGTCTTGGAGGAACCCCATGAAAGAAACAGTGCAAGAGGAAGCACGTCGACTCCCCTGACAGTCTCTCACCTCGGACACCGATCTTGATGATGCGGAAGGGTCCCCAAGTCGATCCTCGGATGGTGTCTCGCTGCGGACATCCTGGAAGTCCTTAAACAACGAGGCGGCTGGCAGACCAAACCCCTTCCTCTGGCGAAGTCGGTGTTCCTCAAGGCCTTGGGCTCAGCCCTCTGCCTCCTGGGTGTCTCCGCCCGATGAGCTCCTAGATTTGATCTCCCGAAGGGCATGGAACATCCAGATTCTGTGGAACGGTGCCTGCTCGCCCTAACAAATTTTTGTCAAGCCCGGAAAAGGAATTTCTCACCAAGGGTGTGGCTGTAGATGCTCTGGTGGTGGCATCTGCTTCCCAGCAAGATGTAGCAGAGGCTTCCACGTCCGTCCATCCTCCTAATAAGGAGTCTAGGAGCATGGACCGGTACGGGCACCCTTACTTCAGCGGCCTTTACCTTAAGGTCTCTGAACTACCTCACGCACTTCACTAGACTTCAGAGGGACCTGATCAAGGAACTTTCAGATACCCTCTCTGGTAACCTACCTGAGCAGTTGGCCCAGACGGTTAGCTCTCAGTTGGCTACTCTATCGTCGATATCGAACTCGTCCATGAGGCTCATTTCTTATGCAGCCGAGGCGGAAATGAGGCGAATACGGTGTTGCTCTCAGGAGACAAGCCTGGCTCCGCCTGTGTCATTTTGCGGAGGCCTTCAAGTCTTCCTTGCCGGCGCTCCCTTTGATGGGTCCTCTTTGTTTGGACCCAAGGTAAGAACACCTTGACCCACTGTGAACAAGAGGGTAAGACTTTGACTGCCGTAGGGGCACGGTTTTCCTCTCCCTTTCAGCCTTATCCCAAGGCTAAAAGAGGAGGGAAAATGTGGTTCTGTAAATCTCAGAAGAATTACCCCTCACAGCAGGGCAATCCCCCTTCTAGAGGCAGAGGAGGGGGAAATTTTTCAGGAAGACGCCGTCCCAGAGGTGGCAGAGGCCCCCGCAACACTGGAGACCGCGAGTCCTTTTGTGGCTCTTCAACCTTTCAGCATCCCTGAAGGATTGCCCGACTGCGCAGCTCCGGAGCCAGTCGGGGGTCATTTTTCGAGGCACCTAAAGGCCTGGGAGAGTATCAACCAGGACCGATGGGTGCTCCGAATCATCGCCGGAGGTTACGTCATCCCCTTTTTGCACCCCCCTCTGCCATCCAGGAAAATCCCGGACCCGCCACCCAGTCAACGGGATATTGCAGCCATCGAAATTTCAAAGCTGCTTCAAAAAGGAGTCATCCAGCCGGTCCCCGTAGACCAGACCGGATTAGGGACTTACTCAAAATTCTTTTTGGTGCCAAAAAAGACCGGGGACTTGAGGCCCATTCTGGATCTCAGCAACCTAAATCGATCAGTCAAGAAGTCCAAGTTCCGGATGGTCACCTTACAATCCATTCTCCCGCTACTGGAGAAAGGTGTTTGGATGTGCTCCATAGATCTCAAGGACGCCTATTATCACATTCTGGTAGATCAGGCGTCCAGGAGACATCTGCGCTTCAGCTTTGGAGACAGTCATTTCCAGTTCTGCGCACTGCCCTTTGGTCTCACCACAGCCCCCAGGGTGTTCACCAAATGTTTGGCGGTGGTGACTGCTCACCTGAGGAGTCTAGGATTCCAGGTGTTTCCGTATCTAGACGACTGGCTCCTAACTGCCACCTCCAGGCATCTACTATTACAGAACCTAGCAGCCACTATATCTCTAGGCACCTCCCTAGGAATCACCTTCAATTGGGCAAAGTCTGTGTTGCTGCCATCTCAGCATATACGGTTTATCCGGGTAGAGATAGACTCAAAGCAAATGCGGGTCTATCTTCCTACAGAGAGAATAGAACGTTACAATCTCTCAAGTCCGAGCGTTGCTCCTCAAATGCCGAGCCCCAGCAAGGATGGTCCTACAACTGATGGGTTCCATGTCCACCGTTCTCCTGGTCCCCTTAGCAAGATTGCACATGAGGATTCTCCAGTGGCTCCTGTCGGTCCAGTGGTCGTATCAGGAACTTCCTCTCAGTCACCACATTTAATCACGGAGATGCAAACAGGACCTCCGTTGGTGGCTCTCCTCCAACCTGGATCAGGGGTGACCTTCGTTCCTCCTCCTCCAGTGGCCACTTTGACTCACGGACGCCTCCCAGACAGGGTGGGGGGACATTACCTGGGCAGGTCAGTCAAGGCGGTGGCACCCGGAGAGTTCCCTACACATCAACATGCTGGAAATGAGGCGGTGCTTCTATCGCTTCAAGCACTACACAGCTACCTCCCCCAGGGTATGATTGCCGTTCAGTCCGACAACATGTCAGTAGTCTGGTACCTGAACAAGCAGGGAGGGACCAGGTCCTACCCTCTTTGCAGAGAGGCCATGAAAGTATGGAATTGGGCTGTTGCATCCAACCATTTCTTGGTAGCAACACACATTCTGGGGAGATCCAATGTGATAGCCGACAGACTGAGCAGAACCATTCTCTCCCACGAAAGTGGTCTCTGAACGACAGAGTAGCATCTCAGATCTTCAGAAGATGGGGAACTCCTTGTTGCGACCTCTTTGCAACTCCCTTCAACACGAAATGTCTACAGTTCTTTTCTCTCACCCGGTTCGGGGGTTTCCCAAGACGCCTAGTCCAAACTTGGCCCACCGCTTACTCATTGTACGCCTTTCCACTGGTTCCCCTTCTTCCCAGGGTGATCCAGAAAGCGATTCACTTGCAGTGCAAGATGATTTTAGTTGCCCCATACTGGCCTCGTCAAGTCTGGCTGCCATTTCTTCGAAATACGCACTGGACGGTCCATGGTTCCTGGACCAGGTTCCAGATCTCTCTGATCCACCAGTCGGGACAGCTTCACCAGTCCCTTCACTCACTGAAGTTAACAGCTTGGCTCCTCACTTCGACTATAGTCAGGAACCAGGTTTTGGACTCAGAAGTTATACATATCTTGTCCTCGGCCCACAAGAATTGACTAAGAAGATGTATAATAGTAAATGGAAGAGATTCGCCATTTGGGCCCAACTCAGCATTAGATCCCATTACTAACCCGTGGCTGGCGTTTGAAATTTTTAGCTTCCTTATTCAATCAAGGTTCTTCGGTCTCCACCATTAAGGTTCAATTAGCAGCTATTTCTAATTTTCAGGAAAATATAGACCCACCTTTGTTGGAGCAATAAGTTGTGTGAAGCCTTCATGAAAGGTGCTGGAACGCGCTACGTCCTCCAGTTTCTCATCCTGCTCCCAACCATGGGATCTCAATTTTAGGTGATAGGTGCTTTTGACCTCTTGCCCCTTGAACGTGGCAGCAACTTCTGACTGAAATTTCTTTCCTGAAAGACTGCCTTTTGGTGGTAAATTACATCAGCCAGAAAGAGTTTGAACTTGCCTCCTATGTGTCAAACCGCCCGTGCTTGGTTTTTCACAAGGATAGAGTATCCCTTAGGCCTAATCCATCTTTGTTCCCAAAGTTTTGTTCTAGTTTCTGTCTTCCAACAGTCTTTGGAACTTCCAGTTTTCTTCCCAATTACTCCAGACAAGAGCAGAATATATCTTCCACTCATTGGATGTTCACAGACAATTCAAGTTTCTCATAGATAGGACGCACCAAACACGGAAAACAGATCAGTTGTTTGTGTCCTTTTCAGACAATAAATTAGGGCAAAGTTTGTCACGAAGGTCACTATTTGCCAAATGGATCAGTGAGACTGTATCAGTCATATTTATTTTCTTTCTAATAGACGGCTTACAACCACTTTGAAAGCTCGATTCTACAAGGGCTATGGGCTCACTTCAACAGCCTTTTCATTCCAAGCTTTGCCATTAGTGGTCACCTTGTTTGTGCTGCGGCTACCTGGTCCTCTCCTCACCTTTATTTCTCGTGATACAAATTGGATATGTGGCATCTGGGGTTATAGCTTCCTTCAGGTTCCACAGTTCTCAGGAGTGTTCTCCAGTGAGCCACCCAGGAATCAGGTGCTAGGGCCAGCCTGTCCCATCAGCGAGAGGTACAGAATGTAGGCGTAGATAGGATCACATAACATCTTTTAGATTATGTATCACCATAACTTTAGGGGATGTTTGGGATCCATGCCTTGAGATCAGAAGAGACCCCAGGACGGTTGAGTTCGACTGTTTCATCTTGAAACATCTCGGCAATGGCTATATCAGCAGTGCATGTGTGTGTGTGCATGTGCGCGGACAAACAAGATCTGGAGGGAATTGGTGGTGGTGCATCCTGGGATATAGAATAGCTCAGCCAATAAGAGACTTAGCTCTATGATATGGCATAGGCGTTAGCCGAGGTCGGAGCCGAGGATCGGCTCCGAACCCATCAGTACAGAATGTAGGCGAGATGGATTCCAAACATCTAAAGTTATGGTAAGTACATAACTAAAAGTTTTGGATCATGGTACCCAAGGTTAGAGGTCATTGGTAGGCTGGAGGTGTGGTTAGAGTTGGTGTTGCAGGTGTGGCTGGTTGTGACTGTAATGGGAGGGACATTTGGCTTGAATAAGTGTAGGTGTGCTGGGGGCGGGTGGGATATGGGGGCAGGGAGGAGAGCAAAGCGAGCGGAGTGGGCAGAAACTGTTTGTTATACATATCAGAGGGAACCAATCAGTAGGCTAAATAAAACTCACACGCGTCACAATTATAGTAGAGGTATGGGCAGATAATGGTATAAAAATGACCTGTGTCTTTAGCATTAAACTGCTGGGTTAGAGTACACTAGCAATGGGACACAGGCTGTAAAGGAAAGGGGAAAGAGAAGTTGAGTGAACAGAAATTATCCTTGAAAACCTTGAGGCAGCTTGCCAGACCACAGTAGAAACAATCAGTTAAAGTGTTAGTGTGCCTCAAGACATTGGAGCAGTTAAGAGTAGCAATTCTTAGAGGTAAGAAATGTACGCATCTAATAGCAACCTAACATATGCTGCTTTATTAGGTCTGTATAGTTTTGCAGCTTTTGATATTAGCAGTTGCTAAAAAGAGAGAAGAATGGAGAGATAAAGTTCAGTGGAGTCCAACACTATTTGATTGAGTGAGTGAGCCACTTGACAAATAAGCACGAAAGTGTTTCACTATAGAAACTTGCCTAGTACAGGAGGAAGATTAATGAAACTAACAGGTCCCCTGCAGGTGAGATGAACGCTTGTATTTCTTGCCACGAGGAAGCTGCAAAAGGGTGAGAGATGCAGTTAAGTAGGGTTAGCCGGGTGTACTCACTGGGGAAAAATGCGAGCAGCAGCTGTAAGAGGAACAAAATAAATGTTAGGTCAGGGGTATTAGGAGGTGATGTAGGAGAGAAGATACATGATCACTAAGGAAGTGTCTCAGCATAGAAATAGCAGAACTAGACAGGGAGGATAGCAGCCAGGGTTAATAAAAAGGGCTAGAGGGAGTGAAGCAACAACAAAAATGGGGGGTGAGAAAGGAAAGTAGGAGGCCCTAAGAGAAGGCAGATAGATTAAAACAGCAGAAGTATCAGAAATGAGGCAGAAGTAGAACACAATATATACAGTAAATCATTTTACAAAATGCAATCAATAGACATTCGTTACTGTATTCCCTTTTAGGGAGTGTATACAAGAAAAGAAAAAAAAAAAAAACACCAGCACAGTACATTTCAGCTAACTTGAGAAAAATTAACCCTACAAGCAAAGCAGCTTAAGTAGACATGAGGCAGTAAATATATAGCAAGTAAAAACACTTTACAAAATGCACTCTATAGCCACAGCACTATTCTCTTCAGTTAACATTGCTGCAGTACATTTGCTGTAACTAACAAAGTAGATAGACATCAGCCCCAGAAATACTTGCATAGAAAAGCAGTGTATCAGTTACAGTATTGCCCAGAAAAACATACATTAATGCTTTAAAGAGTGGCTGTGAGCATTGGAACTCAGGTTACAAAAACCTTATGGTTACAGTTGGATGTTAAAGACTCTCACAACTGCAACTGAAAGAGGCAGACCACATGGCACAGTGTTAGCACCCAGTACAACCCAGTATAACAAAAGCAGTATACAGACAATAAAAAGGACAGAATGATATAACAATAACAGCTTTGCATATAACACTTAAGTAGCATGCACTCTTATTCTGGGAGCAGAGTAAATTCCCTTCATAAGGATGAAAAGGCTGTTTGAAAATGGCACCAGTTGTTGAGAGTGACAAAGTAACTTCAGGGAGGAAGTTGATATATATATCTGTGTGTGTGTGTGTGTGTGTGTGTCTATATATATATATATACATACATACATATATACATATGTATATGTGTGTGTGTGTGTGTGTGTGTGTATATATATATATATATATATAAATATATATATATATATATATATATATATACATATACATATACATATATGTGTATGTATATATATATATATATATATATATATATATATATATATATATACATACACACACACACATATACATATGTATATATGTATATATATATGTATATGTGTATGCATATATCTATATATATATATACACACACACACATATACATATGCGTGTGTATATACATATATATATATATATATGTGTGTGTGTGTGTGTGTGTGTGTGTATATATATATATATATATATATATATATATATATATATATATGTGTGTGTGTGTGTGTGTGTGTGTGTGTGTATCTATATAGATATATATATATATATATCTGTATGTATGTATGTATGCAAAGGATAACTCACTTGTGCCAGGTGGCTTGAACTAATGCTAAAATAAAATACATCCTGGTGGATCTTGGCAAGAAAGTCGACTAAGGAGACAAGTATTCAGTTTTAGCGCTTTAGTTCGCTAGTTTATTAAGTAACTACATCAAACTTCTTCAGAAATCTAGACAAGTTAGCATCCATTAGAACTGTTTATACTTTAAGTGAGGTAAGTGCTTGCGAGTTGGGATGAGATTATGACGTATTCAGCTTATCCATTTTAGCATGCATTTGATGTTTAGACTACCATTTAACCCTGAGGCTTGGTCTGCCTTTAGTTCTATCTGCCATCTCAATTCCTTGACCTCTAGAGGGGTGCTTGATTCCCCACTGAAGGTCTGTACTCTTTCTAATATTGTGAACAGGAACTTGGGAGGGTATTTGCATGTGAGTGAGTGTTGGCTAAGGCATTGTTGGGGTCCTGGCGTCTGATTGCCTTATAGTGTCCTTTTATCCTGTCGGATAGTTTCTTCATTGTCATGCCTACATAAAAAGCTTTGCAGTGGCTGCAATTACTTAAGTATGCCACGTTAGTGGTATTGCAGTTGAAGTTGCCTCGGTGAGTGATGGGCTTGGTTCTGTTGGCTGCGGGGGTCTGGTTGCCTTCTTGTATGTATTGGAAACAGCAGCATTGTCCATATGGGAGAGTCCCCCTTGAGTCTCCTGGGGAGGGGGCCTGCGGAAATGGTTTAGCTTCGAGCCATATTGTCAGTTAATTATTTTTTTTGTCGCAGAAGGTCCGTTGAGTGCCTATTGCTTTTTCAAGTTCTGGGTAGCTGCTGAGTATATCCCAGTTGCTGATTATGGTGTTTTTGATCACTTGTGTGTCAGAACATATGGAGATAGGGAAGCAAGGTTGTTGGTCCTCTTTTTCTTTGGGTCTCGATGTGAACCCATATTTTAGAATAGGGAGGTGGTGTGTGTGCCTGTTGGAGGCTACTTTTCCCCTCATTTTTTTTGTATTTTTTTTTTTTTTTAAAA
>NC_056743.1:784289881-784313793 GCF_019279795.1 Protopterus annectens
GAGGCTAGAATGATATGCTTAATGAGAGAGGTTAGCCTGGACTGTTTTAGAATCACTGGAACTGGAAAAACCACACGGTTAGACAAAGGGTCTGAAGGTTTCGGAGAGGAAGCCCCGATGGATAGGAAAATCAGATCCTGACAAGGATCCAGTACCTATGGTGGATTCTTCAGACGAGACCTGATGAAGGGGAACCACTGTTGAAGAGGCCAGAAAGGGGCAATGAGGATAAGGGATGTTCTCAGGCATTGCCCTTCCTGCAGAACCTTGTGAATTAAAAGAAAAGGAAGACAGGCATATAGGAGACCTGCGGGCCAATCGTAGACTAGGGCATCCCTCGGTAACTCCCTTGGGAGGGGGGGGAATCAGGGCAAAGTACTTGCCTGCATTTTTGGTTACTTGGGGAGGCAAAGAGGTCGCAGCAAGGCTGACTCCAATGGTCGAAACTCTGCTTCACTACTGAAGGACTGAGGGACCACTCGTGAGGACTAAAGATTGATCTGCTAAGCCTGTCTGCCAACACATTGGAATCGATGGGTATGTGTTGCAAGAAGGAAGCACCCAGAGGACAATGTTCACTCCCACCTTCTGATGGCCTCTCTGCACAACGGGTAACATTGTCTTCCCCCCTGTTTACTGACATACCAGACAACAGCCATGTTGTCTGTCCGAATTGCAATTGTCCCTTGAGGGAGGCAGTCCTGGAAAGCAGCTTGTGACGATAGAAGAACTGGTCTCATCTCTAGGACATTTATGTGAAACTTGGTCTCTACCAGGGACCATGCGACTTGGACAGTCTTCCCCTGAAAATGCACCCCTACCCCAACAGGGAAGCATCTGTGGTCACTGTGGCCTTGGGCGGAGGGAGATCCTGAGACTGAAGGCACCACAGGAGGTGACGTCTGCACACAGGCATCAGTTTTATGGTCATGACTACGTGATGAAAGAGCAGATAACTGAACTGCTAAAGTCCACTGCAACATTTGCATGTGGTACCTGGCCAAAGGAAAGAGATGAATGGCCGAGGCCATGGATCTGAGGGCTTGAAGAACCACATGAACCGGGGGACACGACAGGTCTAAGATATATGTGACTTGTTCCTGGATCAACTGAACCCTGGGTAGAGGGAACACTGCAATCTCTGAAAAGGAGTCTAACAGAACTCCTATGAATTCCAACTGCTGCATGGGGACCAGACTGGATTGCGAAAGGTTGACAGTGATCCCTAACTGACAGAAGAGGGGAAAACCATAATGGATCGCACGTCTCGAAGGTGCCATGAGGAGCAAATTGTCGAGGTAGGGAAAGAACTGAAACCCTTGCAGTCGTAAGTGAGCCGCTACCACTGCCATATATTTGGTAAACACCTGGGGGGCTGTGGTGAGACTGAAGGATAGGGCTCTGAACTGGTAAGGATTGGCCCCTAACAAGAAGAGAAGAGGTCTCCTGGAATGCCTGCCTATCTTGATGCGATAGTAGGTATCCTGGAAATCCAGTGATCACATCCAATCGTCCTTGCTTAAGAGGGGCAGAATGGACCAAGCAGTGACCATCCAGAACTTTGACTTCTTGACTGAAAGCTTGAGCTTGCTGAAATCCAAAACAGGGCATAGGTCCCCAGTCTTTTCTGGCACTAAAAAGAAGTGAGAATAAGTAATGGATTGTCTGTCCTGTTGGGACCTCTTGAATGGCGCTCTTTAAAAAAGGTCAAACTTCTTTGAAGGCCAACTCCCTCTGACATGGTGGAACGTTGGGGAGGTAATGTCTCACTGGAGGGGGTTCCAAAAGGGAATGAAATGTCCCATGGAAATGATATTCGACACCCACTGATCAGAAGTGGTATTTGTCCATGCTAGTGGCTGCAGAGAAATGTGAACCCTCCCCCCCAATTGCCTCCAGGCCAGAGCAGCCAGGCAACGCTTCAGGAGTGCTGATAGGGCCGTTCATAGAAGGGCTCCCCTTTGCCCCGATTCTGCAGACCCCCCCCCTGCCATGAGGGCGGCATCAGCCATTGAAACCACTAAACTTGCCTCTGAAACAGGCATCATCAGGAGCTTCCTGAAAAGAAGACAGACTTTCAGAACATTTTCCTAGTTCCCAGCTGGGTCTTGGAGAAGGACATATGTGTAATAGATAACTTGATCTCAACTGTAGATAAAGTTCATGCTTGCTGCGAGTTCAAGTGTCCTTCGTGGAAGGTCCAAAAAGAGTAGAACCATCGAAGGGGGGATTGGTAAAGGACGTTCCACAAACTCACATAAACGTCATCAGGCATGACGCCTCATAATGATGCCGGTACCTGCTGCCTGAGAGGTAGCTTATGCAGAGTTGGAAATTAACCTCATCAAGGAATTTGCAAGTGAAGTCAAAGTAGATGGCTTGGGAGACACCTTCTTGAGGTCCTCCACTGGCAAAAACTCTAAGGGAAGTGAAAAGCTCTTGGCACATTTTTACCTGCTTTCAGATGGATGTGGTCCAAGTAATTAAACCACACTCAACTCAAAAGTAGCTAAGGCATACAAACACTTTCCAAAACAGTCTATTGCCCAGGACTTCCTGTTCGAGGGATGGACCATGGATCACCTTTGATCCAGAAACAACAGTACACAGAAGGATTAAGAAATCTGTCTGCTCTTTTTGGAACTGGAGCCACCGTGTCAGACTCCTTCCAGGCCCTGCCGCCAATCAAATCTACTAACTTGTCAGCAGGTGGGGGAAGTACATGGGCCCATTCCGAATGCCTTCAGAAACACAAACTCCTCCAAAGATGGGGGCTAGGGAGACCATCCACCCTTTTGCTTCAAGATTTCAATGATGTCTCCAAAGCAGACATAGTGGGGCAGAAATCTGGGGAACCAGTCTCCTTCATCAAGGTCCGTGTCCTCTGTGAGGGACTCCTCGGAGGAGACCAAGTGCCTCCTCTTGGCACTTTCTCTTACGGAGTACCGCCTCCGTGGGGGGCCTCCAGGGAGGACTAGGAAGAGGCACGGACTCCCAGAGATGAGGGAATGCCATGAAGGCTCGAACAGGAGGGCTGACCCTGGACAGGATGGGTGGCCTCACCAGCCGAAGTAGAGAGAGGCAGGGAGGGATCAGGAGGTGCAGTAGATGAAACTCCAGCCCTGGAGAAGGTCCTCTCTACCACCCAGGAAGCTGAAGGGTTGGAAGTGACCCCATCCTCCATGTTTTAAGGAGTAGCCTCCCAGAGAGGAGGAAGGAGTTCAGAAACAGCACCAC
Organism: Protopterus annectens; assembly: GCF_019279795.1. NCBI lineage: Eukaryota > Metazoa > Chordata > Ceratodontiformes > Protopteridae > Protopterus > Protopterus annectens. The sequence continues at coordinate 784,293,119 of NC_056743.1, forward strand.
GACCCCCGGATACCACTGGTCAAGAACGATCGAAGGCTGAAGTTCCAAGGAGAAGGGACCGGTCCAAGAAAACAGTACCAGATCCCCCACAGAGCTGGCATCACCCACTTCGGTACAGGGCACACACTGCTCTGAGGGAGGGGGGAACAGAGTAAGCCAGGAACCCTGACAGGGTCAAGAAATGGGGGATACTCAGCCTTGCCAGAATCTGACAGCAGGCGTCCAGGTCCCCAGATTCCAAAGCCACCAGGATTGGAAGAGGAGAATTACAAACCAGGAGGAGCGAATTCCCCCTAGCCGGATGGGCAGGGAAGCCAGAAGCCCCAATTCTATTTGAGCCTTGAGGAAGCTGCTCATCATCCTGTCCATGTCTGAGGGTAAGAGACTCCTCGAAGACCTAGAGGAGGAAGAGGAGTGGGTAGACTTAGAGAGATCTCCATGACCTGCTGCAATGTTACAAGGTACAGCTCCGATGTCTCAGTGCCGATTAAAACACCTGTTTGGAAGTAGATGGAATAGCTACCTCCTCCAAGACCATAATCAGATCTGATGTTCCTGTCAGACCTGAGTTTAGCCGACACAGTGAACTGATCAGACAAAATGGTCAGATCAGAGGGCCTCTGATCTGGAGAAGTCCTGGATCAGAGAGACAGCTCTGCAGCTCTAGACTCTGAAGAGCTCAGATCTGAGACAGACCAGGCTGGGATCAGATCCGGAGACCTAGGATCAGACAGCCGCAATTTCTTAGGAGACGGCTGAGAGGAAGGGGTCCTTCCTCTTCAGATCTGAAGAGGAAGCCTTTGAGGGGGAAATTAAGGGTCTCCCCTAAGCCAGACCTTTCAACAGTGTTTGCTGTAGTGCTCCTCCAAGGCCCTGGGGTTAAACGTGGCACAAAATGTCGCATTCAGCCTCCCGATGCAGAGTGCCCAAACAATACAAGCACCCCCATGCAAGTCGGAATTGGGCATCTTCCAACCACACGAGGAGCATTTCTTAAAGCCTGAGGGCTTATCAGCCATAAATGAAAATAACTGAACTAAGCACCGTGTGCGCGCGCTCACACACACACACACACACACACACACACACACACACACACACACACACACACACACACACCCAAAAAGCCTTAACAGACAAGCCCTAATGGCCACAAGAAAAAAGGGTGCCAAAAGCAAACGCGCACTAAACTAAGTTCACTTAAGCTAAACTAAGGGAAGAGAGGTACACTATAAAAGATCACTAAACAAACTACTCTAAACTACAAAAAATTAGGAAGAAACACTTACCTTTAAGCCAGAGACAAGGAATCACGTCTGCAAAGAAAACATGACAAAAGAGATCTGGGGGTTAGAGGGCAGCAAGGCATCATGGGAGAGGGAGGAGCTAGAGCCTTGGATCCATCAGTTGTATGTCGCCAGCTTGGATCCGATATCAGATCCTAGACCCTATGGTGACAAAATGATGACTTGGATAACATCAGATCCATTTCTAGCACACAAAATACATGCGCATGCCAAAACAGTACTTACAACTGAAGTGTCGACATTACTAACCAATTCCTCTTAACTGGTGTTTCAATGACCCACAGTTTTACTAGTTCAATGCCCAAATATGAATACTGGATCATTTTCACTACCTAAAATCTTTGTGACAAATGCACTTGTAACTAAACTACACAACTCTATGTAATACAAGTACATACACCTTTTACTGTTAATACAAAAATCATAAGATAAAAATTACTGTGGAGTTGTTCTAACTGGGCTTCAAAATGAAAAAGGGTACTTTGCCCAGAGAGACTTCTCCAGTTAAAAATAATTTACTGTTAATATAAAAATTTCATACAACTGCACTATAAATGTTTCATCCAGATGAGACTTTTATGCCTCAGGTAGAATATAAAAGTTATGAATCCACAGGGTTAGTTGACACCTATCCAACATCTTTTTAATGACTGCTGTAAATGTGACCTTACAAACCAATGTAACATATTGAAACCATTATTAAAGACGTATGCAACAACACGGTCACTACCTCACTAATGTCTGCTATTGAAACAGCTCAAAAGAAGGTTACCAAGACTGCAATATATCTAACAGAATGAGATTTGAGAAGTCTGTTAATAGTTGTACCATCCAAGTCATAATATGTTCACATCCTTAAATAAGACCCATTTGGTTTTGAACCAGCACTAATACTGGTGCATAAACAATGAAGAGCAACTCTGAAAAAAGCAATTGGCAGCAATGTTGTACTGCCAAATCTGCTTTATACACTTTGCACAAAGTTGAACTGCCAAATCTGCTTTATACATTTTACACAATATTGTACTGCCAAAATTTGCTTTATACATTTTGTACAATACATGTTGCCACTTTCCTGTGATCCCAACTGGAGACTCCCTGGGATCATGAATTAGAATAACAGCATGACATTAAGAACATAACTATAAGAAACATTTTGTGCGGAGTGGAAAATGCCTTTAAATGCACCTTTCATTTACCTCCCCATTAGTGGTTTCATACTTTCAGTGGCTTCCAAACTATTTTTGTGGTGTCCCCCACCACCATTAAGGAATGATGATTTTATTTTAAAGACAAAAATGGGTTATAACATGCTTATTATTGTGACAGGAATCCACATTAAATAAAAACAGGAATCCACATTAAATAAAAACAGAAATCCAATTCAAAATTACCAGTCTACACAGAGATGTGCCTAACTTGTACAAAACCAAGGAAATGCACAGCTACTCAGACGTCCTACAAAGTATTATACAAATAGAGGCTGAGAGCCGCCTCCTAAAATCCATTACTTGAAAAAAAGTCACTCGTGGATTCACAGGGTGAGAATTACAAAAGAAGGCAGATGAAGTTTCTGATGAAAAGCACCCCCAAACATTACCTCAGGATAAGAAAATGATTGTTAGAGAAACCTATCCTATTCATATGGACGCCAGTGTAAGCCTGCAGCTTAGACAACTATCTGGCTACCTTAGCAAGGGAAGTAGATCTAGCAGGAAACAAAGTAACAGACTCAAGAGTCCCTCTCACTAAAAGAAGTCTAACCCCAGAATAGTGAGGTGAAGAAAATCCCCATCAATATTAAATGTATGCCAAAGTATGGAAGCTACCAAGAGCAGAAAAGCAATAATGCAGTGCAATAAACCTAAAAGGAAAGAGTAGGAGAGACTGTGACCAAGTAAATGAGAAAGACTGATCAGCACAATGAAGAGCTGCGTGTAAAGGGGAAATTGTGAAACAAAATAACAATTACTTCAAATTTAGCCATATGGCATTTCCTAGAAGCAGCTTTCCTATCATCTTACACAATTCTAAAATGAGGGAAAAGATCAAACCTCAGCCTACAGACTGCTAGATAAAGAAATTGAAGAGATGGTTGTAACAGCTATTATTAAGAACTGACCTGCACAGTCCACTAGCAGGGGAAACTAAGGCTATTTTGTCAGATAATGGGCAATCAGAAATAGCTGAACCTCTTGTTCCATTGCCTTTAAGATTGCCTTTAAAACCAGAGGTATTGGTGGGAATAAATAGGGGAAGGCCTCCCTCACACCATCCTGATATATCTAGAGTTTTGGAAGGCGATTATGAAAGCAAAGAGCACCAAATCAAGCCCTACCCACATGGAAATGCATTAGAATTTCCTTGACTAAACTATTTATCTTCCGAGACGTATAAAGCAGTTTAAATGATCTGCCACCACAATGTTTTCTGATTGTCAACACAATCAATACCTTAAGATTCAGAGATAAAGAGGTAGAACTAGCTCCCCAAGATGCATGGCCATTTTGCAAAGCTTACGCAATCTTGTGCCACTTTATGTACCATACCACTGTGGTAAAAAGAAGTTATGTACTCACCATAACATTCTGAATAGTTGTACTTCACTTGTCTTCAACCTGTGGGTTACGGATCCAACTTGGATCTGAGCCGGCAAATTCACGAGCATCTGCTCCAAGCTCCTACTCCTACTCATAATACACTACCACCACCTTCCTTCCCTCAGATAGAGTTTGCTTCCCATAATAACCCAGAACCAGGTCCAACAAAAACGCATCACATCAACTTTCCCAACTAAGCTACAAAGGCATACTCTGCTACATACTATGCCAGCAGGTTCGGGGGAAGGAGGGGGGGAATGGTTGAAGACAAAGTACAAGTACTCAAATGGATCGTTATGGTGAGTACTTAACTTCTTTATCTGAAGTAGTTTACTTCATTTGGTCTTCAACCTGTTTGACACAGTCCCCAGCTACCTATACCCTAGGGTGACCCTTCATAGAAGGATATTCCAAAGCACCACGGAGCCAAAGGATGCCCAGCCTTTAGATACGAAATCAAACTTATAGTGGGAAATAAAAGTATGAGATTAGGACCAAGTAGCAACAGAACAGATATCATTCAGGGATACTTTGAACCAGAAAGCCGGTGAAGTAGTCATGGACCTGGTGGAATGGACTCTAACCTGACCCAGGAGAGGCAAGCCCTTGTCTTCGTACACTTGAGAAATACAGAGAGAAATCAATTTAGCAATGGTCACCTTGTAAATGGGTTTACCCAAAAGTGGTTTAGAGAAAGACACAAACAACTGATCAGACTTTCGGAAAGACTTGGTTCTATCCAAGTAAAAACGTAATGGTCTATGAACATCTAACAAATGAAACTTTGCTTCCTGAATTTCAAAAATAAAAGGTGAATACAAGAGGTAAATTGATAATCTGATTTCAATGTTTGCCTCAGAGGCCACTTTGAGAAGAAAAAAAGGGGTTGGTATGAAGAGAGACCATGTCCTTGTGGAAAAGCATACACGAAACCCTGACAGACAATGCCTGGAGTTCTGAGACCCTCCTAGCTGAGGTGATCGCCACTAAGAAAGTGGTCTTCCAGGATAGGAATTTGAGATCTACTGTTGCAGCCAGTTCGAAAAGAGGAGATACAGCTTGTAGCATCAAGGTAAGGTCCCATGAAGGAGTGGGATCCTTGACTGAATGACGCAAGAGAAAGGTGCCTTTGATAAAGGCTTTGCACAATCTGGAATAAGCCAAAGTAGTCATTTTCACCAACGTGAAAACTGGAAATGGCAGCAAGTTGTACCTTTACTGTAGATGAGCTGGCCCCTTGTTGAACCTTTACTGTAGATGAGCTGACCCCTTGTTGAAAGATGTTTGCCAAAAATTAAAGAATGGCCAGAACTGGAGCAGAAAAGGGATCCAAATTTCTCGGAGAAGCCCTGATGGAAAAGCATTTCCATTTGCTACAGCAGATTTTTCTGGTGGAGGATTTACGAGCTGCCACCAGGATAGACTTAACAGAAGAAGACAAACCGGGAGTCCTGGCAATTAGGGAACTGGAGCAGACAAACCAGGAGTCCTGGCAATTAGGGAACTGGAGAAGCCAACCTGTACATTTCAGACTGCCCAGGTTCGGATGAGGAACCCCTGACGATTGAGATAGGAGATCCGGGTGGGGATCCAAGGAGGAACTAGAAGAGACCAGGGGAAGAGAAACCAAACCTGGCAAAGCCGAAAAGGAGCAAGGAGGATGACTTTGCTCCCCAGTCAACAAGCTTTCTGTAAAAACTTGGGAATAAGAGATAATGGAGGATAAGAGTACAGACGACCGGGAGGCCAAGCATGGACTAGAGCGTCTCTGGGGGATTCCCCTGGTGGGGGGGGGTTCAGAGCAAAGAACTCGCTGCACTTCGCGTTGGAAGGAGATGCGAAGAGATTGCAGCAAGGCTGACCCCAGTTTAGAAAGATCTGTTCCGCTACTGAAGGTCGATATGAGTGAGCAATAGCAGTGACATGCACTTGCAGATTTAGAATTCTCTCTATGGTTAGGAAGACTTTTGTCTGCAAGGTGTCTATCTGTACTCTGATAAACTCTATGACCTGGACAGGGTGTAGGCAAGATTTGGCAATGTTGACTGTAATACTTAGATGATCCACTAGGTGTAGGAAATAGTCCCTGGCCTGACAAAGTAGACACTTGGTGGATGCAGCAAGGAGCCAATCGTCCAGGTACGGGAAGAGATGAATTCCCTGGAGCCTCAGGTGAGCCGATACTGCCATAACCTTGGTGAATACCCTGGGGGCTGTGGTGAGACCAAAGGGTAGAGCTCGAAACTGATAATGACTGGCCCCTAGCCGGAAGCGAAGGAATCTCCTGGAGCTTCTGTATATCTTTATGTGGTAGTAAGCATCCTGGAGGTCTAACAGGCACATCCAGTCCATCTTTTGCAAGTAAGGCAGGATGGACTGCAATGTGACCATCCAGAACTTTTGTTTGGCAATGGACAGATTCAGGATTGACAGGTCAGAATGGGCCTGAGGTCCCCCTTCTTTTTAGACACCAAAAAAGAACCTGGAATAGATAACACAAAATTCCTCCGCTTAACAGGATCCCAACAAAGGCAGTCCCGCAAAGACTGTTCGTAATGGCAGTAAACACCAAAAACTGATCAGTCAATGACTGGACAGTAGTAAAATTATTTATTGAGTCTTAAAACAAAACAGGTTAATTGACCACTTTAATTTCCACTCTGGAAACTTCATCAGAATAAAGAATGCTAGTGTGCGGACATATTTATACTTAATTAGCTTCAGTTCACCTCAATTACACCCTTAGTTCAGTAATCACTGTGGTTTGTATTAAAGATACAGTACAAGATGTTAAAACAAAATGTTAAAACAATGTACATGTCATAAAATGTGAAATAAGTATGCATATAATACATAAAAGTATATAAAATTGATACTATTGTAAGATGTAGCATAAAAAGACACACCTATATATATGAAAATGTACAAATCTCTCTATAAATTCATAAAGTTCTGGCTAGATCTTGTATATGGTAATGCAGTAGTAGTAATGTCTCTTAATACGCTATCTACATATATAAATATACATAAATATGTAATTATGTACATAAATATATTTGCGGCACTATTAAGGCTGTCCCTTCTATTCCACTTCCTTTTTACTGCACCTCCGTACTAAATGCCAGCATGAACCACGACCAGGCGGAATGTATTAAAATACTAAATTCTTTAATATAAAACAACAAAATAGACGTAACAGAAACTTAGATTTAGCACTTTCATCTCCTGAACGGAGACTTCTTCAGAATCTACTTGTAGTAGGCACCAACAGTCTTTTATACATACTTAATTCCCAATAGTAGTTAGATTAATTGAATAATTGATTAATACAATGTTAAAATTTTAAAAGGGCCATTCATGTCCATGTTCATATTGATCCACATCAAATGCAATGTAAAACTGTTCTAAAATGTAATGTTTCAAAAATAATAAGTAGTAAATAAATGAATGAATATATTTGGGCAGATGAACACATACTTACATACAATAAATAAATAAGATATAAATAAGATATAAATGTATATTAAATATATAATTAAATATATAATTACTAATATAATTAATAATAATATACTTTGTAAATGTATGAAATCTTTAAAAACTCTGTATACAAAAATGTATGTATAAATAAATAAATAAGCTATTGATCGAGTTAAATAAATTAATAATTTTAAATATCATAATATTAAATATTAAATATTTCTCACTACTTAATTTTTCTAACCATGTTGTGAACATGTTCCAAACATGGGGTAACCATTGTTTTACTTTGGAGCATTTTTCAAAAAAACATTTAGGAGACATTCCAAAAAACACTTCAAAAATTTTTCCAAGAAACATTGTGAGAAACATTGTGAAAAACATTGTGAAAAACATTGTGAAAAACATTGTGAAAAACATTGTAAAAAACATTGCAGAAACATCGTAATGAACATTGTAAAAAATATCTTTATATTTATATATTTTATATATTTTTGTAACAATATTGTAACATCCCCTACAACTCTTATAATATTTCCTAATACATCCCTCAAACATTTTGACTTTTGGGTCACTGGCTAAAATTTTTAATGCAGGGGTGATAGATATATGGTCATTCAGACCCCAGTTACCACAGGAATCTAGCCTGAGTTGCCATATCATCTCCCTATATTCGACTTTGGTTTCCCAGTCACCCCCTCGTCCCATGTGTTCTACCATTTCCAATACCCAAAATTTGTAGTCAGCATTTTTACACTCTATTGCATGTCGATATAGGGCATTATTCTCATTGTGCCTATTTATGTCTCTTATGTGCTCATATATTCTATTTCTAAGGTGTCTTTCAGTTTCTCCAATATAATATCTTTGACATGCTTTGCACATGACTAAATATATAACACCTTTAGAATAACAAGTACTATATTTCTTTGCCCTTAGAGTCAGGGATAAGTTAGGTAATGTTAATTCCTTTGTTTCTGCAATATATGGGCATTGGGCACATCTGCCACATTTAAAAGTCCCATGCTTTTTACTAGTCCCTTCCTTCTCTGTTTTCTTTCTCTCCAAAGTATTTTTGATGTTTTTATTTCTTCTAAAACTGAGTTTGAGCTCACTCTTAAAAACATCAGTTTTAACTACAATGTTTTTGAACATGTTCCATACTTCAAAGATACTCTTCTTCAACCATCCAATATCCTTATAATAGGTAATAGTGAGATATGGTGTAAAATTATTACTAATAACATTACATACATTACTATTATCAATGTTAATATTATTATTAATTGACCCATTGTCATCTATAGTATTGTCCATCTTATGTAACAGCGGTTTGTATCTAATTTGCCTCTCCTGTATTACATATTCTTTTATTGGTATTATAAGTTCCTTTGGGTACCCTCGTTCAATAAACATTGTCCCAACATGTTCCATTTCTTCCAAAAAGTCATCTTCCTCTGATATCATTCTCGCCATCCTAATCATTTGTCCCTTGACAACATTTTTCTTTAATTGGTATGGATGGTCACTACAAAAATGGAGATAAGCATTTGAAAAAATGTTCCTTCCTAAATACATTAGATTTGTAGCATTTTCTCTCTCTATCTTTACTCAACTTAATATCTAGGAAGTGTATTTCATCCTTTTCTACCTGATGTACAAATCTCAAAAAGGAGGTAGTCTGATTGATATACTCTAAAAATTCCATAATATATTCCTTATTTCCATTCCATAGAACAAAGATATCATCCAAGAACCTAAAGTACTTAACAATGTATTGGTTGTAAAAAGATTTGAAGACATATTGTTTTTCCCAGTGGAACATAATTATATTGGCATACACTGGGGCACAGGCAGAGCCCATCGCAACTCCTTTTTGGTGATAATAATCACCCTCAAAATATACAAAATTATATTTCAATACCAATTCCATACATTCTAGGACAATTCTATACTGGATAGGTGTAAGAAATTTCATTTCTGTTAAAACTTCCTCAAACCATTCCATACCAATGGTTTGTGGAATGACTGAAAATAAATCTTTAACGTCAATTGTTATAAAATACATTTCGTCACTGTAGGCACTGTCATTTATTTTAGTCAAAAAGTCCCATGAATCCTTAATTATATGATCGTGTCTTACATAAAATTCCTTGATCATAGTATCTACGTAAATTGCCATAGTCTGAGTTTTGGATCCTTGAGAAGCAACTATGGGTCTCATGGGGGGGGGTCCACCACTGATTTGTGCGTTTTCGGTATACCAAAAATTGCAGGTATAACCGGTTTAGGTACTGTTAAAAACTTGTGTAACTCAAGATCAATCATACCACAAAATAAATTATCATCTAAAATCAAATCTATCTTTCTATATAAAATGTTGATCTAATTTTTAGTAATCAAACAATATTGGTGGTCCTTATCTAAAATATCTTTCATTCTCTTCGTATAGTCCCACTTGTCCATAAGGACTATACCTCCCCCCTTATCTGGCTTCATTACGCGTATTTTGTTATTATTACTTAATTCATGTAATAATTTCTTTTCCTTTTTGTCCAAATTACTTTGCACCCTATCCCTCATTTTATATTCGTCCCGGATTTTATTGGTTATACATCTTTCAAAATTCAAAATTTCATAATGTAAAGGTGGGTTATATGTGCTGCGCCTAGCTAATGGATTCATCTTATTATGTTCAATTTTATCATTAAATATATGTCTAAAATTTAATTTGCGTGTAAATAATTTAATATCCAAGATGAAATTATCAATACTATGTTTAACCACTGGAACAAAGGTGAAACCTTTTGTAAACAGTTCAAAAAAACTTTTATCAACATTAATGTCAGTGTAATTAAAAATGTTAAAATTATTATAAGTATTTAAAATCCCACTAAAAATATTAGTGTTATCATCAGTATCAATAATATATTCAATATCTACATTATGTTGTAATTCAGGGGCAGAGGTCAGTGAAAATTCTGCTCACGATAACCCCTCCCCAAACCTGTGTTATTCCCCCAAACCTGTGTTATTCCCTGATGTAGCTTGTGCACAAGAGGCTTGTTGGTTCCTATTTCTCAACCTTTCTGATCTCCTAACCTCTTCTGTTTCTAAGGGTACATTATTGTCAACCATGTTACCCACCCCTTCAAGGTTCGGAAATTCATCATAGTAGGATCGGTTATTCCTATCTGTTCCACCATGTTCCCAGCGTCTTTCTCTAAAAACCCCTCTTTGTTGGGAATACTTGTTATTCCCATACTGAAAGGAAGGTTTAACAAAATTAGTAGACTTCTGGTTAAAGGTGGATTTTCCCACGTTGTATGCATTGCCCTTTTCATACACTAAAATGTCCCTATCCAACTTCTTTAGTTTACGGTTGATATTAGTATTTGCAGCCATATCAGCATCATGTAGCGTTCTGTAATACACAACCTTATACTCTTCTAAAGAATGTAATAAATCATTGTTAATGTCAACATGAATCTTATGTATGTCATTTTTCAAACTCTCCATAGCTTCAGTATTATGTTGTATCATTGCCCTTAAAATTAACAATCCACAGTCGTTTAAAATATCACACACTTTTTTAAAAAATATTTCATCATTTAAACTACTATTGGGAAATTTATAGATTCTAAGCCCCTTGGGGACTATCTTTTCTTTAACACATTTCTCAAGATACCAATTCTCAACTGTCAGAGATTTATATTTAAATAACATTTTCTTAAAGTCCTTACATTTGTCCTTATAAGTTATTGTATTAGCTTCTCCCTTGGTACCTGGTTTTTCTTTTTCTTTTCCACTCCGCGTAAAATATATTCATTCATTTATTTACTACTTATTATTTTTGAAACATTACATTTTAGAACAGTTTTACATTGCATTTGATGTGGATCAATATGAACATGGACATGAATGGCCCTTTTAAAATTTTAACATTGTATTAATCAATTATTCAATTAATCTAACTACTATTGGGAATTAAGTATGTATAAAAGACTGTTGGTGCCTACTACAAGTAGATTCTGAAGAAGTCTCCGTTTAGGAGATGAAAGCGCTAAATCTAAGTTTCTGTTACGTCTATTTTGTTGTTTTATATTAAAGAATTTAGTATTTTAATACATTCCGCCTGGTCGTGGTTCATGCTGGCATTTAGTACGGAGGTGCAGTAAAAAGGAAGTGGAATAGAAGGGACAGCCTTAATAGTGCCGGAACGCAACTGTGTGTTTGTGGATTATTCCTTTTGGTTACAAGTTGTTTTTTGTTGTTCTGTCTTTGGATCCGGACACGAGGAGTCCTTCAATTATAACAATAAAAATGGAGAGCAGCGGAATGCTGAATGAACTTTTGCGAGTGATTCAAGCGTACTCGCAAACTGAAAATTCACCTGCGGGAACCTCTACTGAGATTCCCTGTGCACAGAGCAGCCCAAAGGACCGGAGGGCAAATAGAGTGACGTCTGAAGCCGGCGACCAGCAGACACGAGGTGGTGGAACCAAGGAGGTGAACGCCAGTCGGAGAAATGCGAGCACAAGGGACAATAACCCGCATTTCCACAGGGACAATGATAGGGACGCTCATACAAACTTTGAGAATTATAGAGACTTGAATTTTAATTCATGGCTGAATAAATCCTTTACGCGGAGTGGAAAAGAAAAAGAAAAAACAGGTACCAAGGGAGAAGCTAATACAATAACTTATAAAGACAAATGTAAGGACTTAAGAAAATGTTATTTAAATATAAATCTCTGACAGTTGAGAATTGGTATCTTGAGAAATGTGTTAAAGAAAAGATAGTCCCCAAGGGGCTTAGAATCTATAAATTTCCCAATAGTAGTTTAAATGATGAAATATTTTTTAAAAAAGTGTGTGATATTTTAAACGACTGTGGATTGTTAATTTTAAGGGCAATGATACAACATAATACTGAAGCTATGGAGAGTTTGAAAAATGACATAGATAAGATTCATGTTGACATTAACAATGATTTATTACATTCTTCAGAAGAGTATAAGGTTGTGTATTACAGAACGCTACATGATGCTGATATGGCTGCAAATACTAATATCAACCGTAAACTAAAGAAGTTGGATAGGGACATTTTAGTGTATGAAAAGGGCAATGCATACAACGTGGGAAAATCCACCTTTAACCAGAAGTCTACTAATTTTGTTAAACCTTCCTTTCAGTATGGGAATAACAAGTATTCCCAACAAAGAGGGGTTTTTAGAGAAAGACGCTGGGAACATGGTGGAACAGATAGGAATAACCGATCCTACTATGATGAATTTCCGAACCTTGAAGGGGCGGGTAACATGGTTGACAATAATGTACCCTTAGAAACAGAAGAGGTTAGGAGATCAGAAAGGTTGAGAAATAGGAACCAACAAGCCTCTTATGCACAAGCTACATCAGGGAATAACACAGGTTTGGGGAGGGGTTATCGTGAGCAGAATTTTCACTGACCCCTGCCCCTGAATTACAACATAATATAGATATTGAATATATTATTGATACTGATGATAACACTAATATTTTTAATGGGATTTTAAATACTTATAATAATTTTAACATTTTTAATTACACTGACATTAATGTTGATAAAAGTTTTTTTGAACTGTTTACAAAAGGTTTCACCTTTGTTCCAGTGGTTAAACCTAGTATTGATAATTTCATCTTGGATATTAAATTATTTACACGCAAATTAAATTTTAGACATATATTTAATGATAAAATTGAACATAATAAGATGAATCCATTAGCTAGGCGCAGCACATATAACCCACCTTTACATTATGAAATTTTTAATTTTGAAAGATGTATAACCAATAAAATCCGGGACGAATATAAAATGAGGGATAGGGTACAAAGTAATTTGGACAAAAAGGAAAAGAAATTATTACATGAATTAAGTAATAATAACAAAATACGCATAATGAAGCCAGATAAGGGGGGAGGTATAGTCCTTATGGACAAGTGGGACTATACGAAGAGAATGAAAGATATTTTAGATAAGGACCACCAATATTGTTTGATTACCAAAAATGAGATCAACATTTTATATAGAAAGATAGATTTGATTTTAGATGATAATTTATTTTGTGGTATGATTGATCTTGAGTTACACAAGTTTTTAACAGTACCTAAACCGGTTATACCTGGAATTTTTGGTATACCGAAAACGCACAAATCAGTGGTGGACCCCCCCATGAGACCCATAGTTGCTTCTCAAGGATCCAAAACTATGGCAATTTACGTAGATACTATGATCAAGGAATTTTATGTAAGACACGATCATATAATTAAGGATTCATGGGACTTTTTGACTAAAATAAATGACAGTGCCTACAGTGACGAAATGTATTTTATAACAATTGACGTTAAAGATTTATTTTCAGTCATTCCACAAACCATTGGTATGGAATGGTTTGAGGAAGTTTTAACAGAAATGAAATTTCTTACACCTATCCAGTATAGAATTGTCCTAGAATGTATGGAATTGGTATTGAAATATAATTTTGTATATTTTGAGGGTGATTATTATCACCAAAAAGAAGGAGTTGCGATGGGCTCTGCCTGTGCCCCAGTGTATGCCAATATAATTATGTTCCACTGGGAAAAACAATATGTCTTCAAATCTTTGTACAACCAATACATTGTTAAGTACTTTAGGTTCTTGGATGATATCTTTGTTCTATGGAATGGAAATAAGGAATATATTATGGAATTTTTAGAGTATATCAATCAGACTACCTCCTTTTTGAGATTTGTACATCAGGTAGAAAAGGATGAAATACACTTCCTAGATATTAAGTTGAGTAAAGATAGAGAGAGAAAATGCTACAAATCTAATGTATTTAGGAAGGAACATTTTTCAAATGCTTATCTTCATTTTTGTAGTGACCATCCATACCAATTAAAGAAAAATGTTGTCAAGGGACAAATGATTAGGATGGCGAGAATGATATCAGAGGAAGATGACTTTTTGGAAGAAATGGAACATGTTGGGACAATGTTTATTGAACGAGGGTACCCAAAGGAACTTATAATACCAATAAAAGAATATGTAATACAGGAGAGGCAAATTAGATACAAACCGCTGTTACATAAGATGGACAATACTATAGATGACAATGGGTCAAATAATAATAACATTAACATTGATAATAGTAATGTATGTAATGTTATTAGTAATAATTTTACACCATATCTCACTCTTACCTATTATAAGGATATTGGATGGTTGAAGAAAAGTATCTACGAAGTATGGAACATGTTCAAAAACATGGCAGTTAAAACTGATGTTTTTAAGAGTGAGCTCAAACTCAGTTTTAGAAGAAATAAAAACATCAAAAATACTTTGGAGAGAAAGAAAACAGAGAAGGAAGGGACTAGTAAAAAGCATGGGACTTTTAAATGTGGCAGATGTGCCCAATGCCCATATATTGCAGAAACAAAGGAATTAACATTACCTAACTTATCCCTGACTCTAAGGGCAAAGAAATATAGTACTTGTTATTCTAAAGGTGTTATATATTTAGTCATGTGCAAAGCATGTCAAAGATATTATATTGGAAAAACTGAAAGACACCTTAGAAATAGAATATATGAGCACATAAGAGACATAAATAGGCACAATGAGAATAATGCCCTATATCGACATGCAATAGAGTGTAAAAATGCTGACTACAAATTTTGGGTATTGGAAATGGTAGAACACATGGAACGAGGGGGTGACTGGGAAACCACAGTCGAATATAGGGAGATGATATGGCAACTCAGGCTAGATGCCTGTGGTAACTGGGGTCTGAATGACCATATATCTATCACCCCTGCATTAAAAATTTTAGCCAGTGACCCAAAAGTCAAAATGTTGTGAGGGATGTATTAGGAAATATTATAAGAGTTGTAGGGGATGTTACAATATTGTTACAAAAATATATAAAATATATAAATATAAAGATATTTTTACAATGTTCGTTACGATGTTTCTCACAATGTTTCTCACAATGTTTCTCACAATGTTTCTCACAATGTTTCTCACAATGTTTCTCACAATGTTTCTCACAATGTTTCTCACAATGTTTCTCGGAAAAATTTTTGAAGTGTTTTTTGGAATGTCTCCTAAATGTTTTTTGAAAAATGCTCCAAAGTAAAACAATGGTTACCCCATGTTTGGAACATGTTCACAACATGGTTAGAAAAATTAAGTAGCGAGAAATATTTAATATTTAATATTATGATATTTAAAATTATTAATTTATTTAACTCTATCAATAGCTTATTTATTTATTTATACATACATTTTTGTATACAGAGTTTTTAAAGATTTCATACATTTACAAAGTATATTATTATTAATTATATATTTAATTATATATTTAATATACATTTATATCTTATTTATATCTTATTTATTTATTGTATGTAAGTATGTGTTCATCTGCCCAAATATATTCATTCATTTATTTACTACTTATTTTTGAAACATTACATTTTAGAACAGTTTTACATTGCATTTGATGTGGATCAATATGAACATGGACATGAATGGCCCTTTTAAAATTTTAACATTGTATTAATCAATTATTCAATTAATCTAACTACTACTGGGAATTAAGTATGTATAAAAGACTGTTGGTGCCTACTACAAGTAGATTCTGAAGAAGTCTCCGTTTAGGAGATGAAAGCGCTAAATCTAAGTTTCTGTTACGTTTATTTTGTTGTTTTATATTAAAGAATTTAGTATTTTAATACATTCCGCCTGGTCGTGGTTCATGCTGGCATTTAGTACGGAGGTGCAGTAAAAAGGAAGTGGAATAGAAGGGACAGCCTTAATAGTGCCGGAACGCAACTGTGTGTTTGTGGATTATTCCTTTTGGTTACATAAATATATTAATATATTATTAAATATGTTAAATATTTTGAATAAATGAATAAATATGCATATGCTAAAAGTAAATATATGTGATATTAAAACCTATAGTACGTGATAACAAATACTGTATTTAATATCTATGTATTACATAATACTAAAATGCAAAATGTAAATACAAAATATGAATAACAATTAATTTATATTCCATATTATAAATGACAAACTGATAACTAAAACCTAACAATATTATTCAAGCTCACAGTTTCTAGTGTTGGTTTAATTTATTTTTTATTTTGTTGGCTCTTAATCTTGGGGCTGGTAAAAGTGATACGTGATCATTCATCCAAGGGGGTTTATTGGAATCCAAACGCAATTGCCAAATTAACTCCCTAAAACACAACTTGTTTTCCCAATCTCCCCCTCTACTATTCCTAGGTAGCATTTCCAAAATCCAAAATTTAAAGTTGGCTTCCGTGCATAACAGAGTATGTCTATAAAGTGCGTTTGTATCCCTTTTCCTGTTGACATCATACATGTGTTCATAAATCCTCTGTCGTGTTATTCTGTCTTCCCTATGTAGTAGGCCCTTCAGAAGGTACAGTAGGCTAAATATACAATCCCTTTGTATAACAAGTATAATATTGGTTACTCTTAAGAATTATTGGGATAGTAGGTAATGATAAATCACCTTTATTAGCTACAAATGTACATTGGGAACATCTTCCACAGCGGAAAGTTCCCTTTTTCTTGTTCAATTCTTCATTGTTTTCCTGTCTAGTCTTCTCGAAAATGTTTTTAAGATTAAGACCCCTTCTAAAGCTGTAACACAAGTGCCTATTAAATACTTCTATATTGCTGGGCATACTCTTAAACATATCGTATGTCTTATCAATAGCCCTTCTTATCAGATTAGTGTCAGAGTTGTATGTTATAACTAGAAAGGGAGGGGCATCCTTCTTTGTGCATGTCCCCCCATTTTTATTCTCACCAATGTTGTTTAAAACAATATTCTCAGTATTGCACAGTGAATTCAATAGGGGTACAAATCTTGTCCCCCACCCCTTAATCACCTCCTCCTTAAAAGAATTGATTAGTGAGTTGGGGTAACCTCTCTCCAAAAATATGCACGTATTCCATTTCATTGATGAAATCAGTATAATTAGATGTCATCCTAGCCACCCTAACCATTAGTCCTTTTATAATATTCTTCTTCTGCAATGGAGGGTGGTTACTGTTCTAATGTAAATAGGAATTAGAAAAACAAGCCTTTCTATAAATCCAACACATATTTTTCATTTAAATTGTCTTTTGAAATAGCTACATCTAGGTAGTGTATCTCCTCCATGTTAAATTCATATGTGAAACTAAGAAACCGAGTTGAATTATTGAAATAATCCATAACCTTAGGAACATCATCCTGTGAACCTTTCCATACTATCAGTATGTTGTCCAAAAAACAAAAATATTTCACAATATTGTCCATAAATGGAGAGTTGAAAACAAAACGTGACCAAGTATGTGTTAAGTAAAAATATGTCCGCACACTAGCATTCTTTACTCTGATGAAGTTTCCAGAGTGGAAATGAAAGCGCTCAATTAACCTGTTTTGTTTTAAGATTCAATAAATTATTTAGTACTATCCGATCGTTGACTGATCAGTTTTTGGTGCTTACTGCCATTACGAATTGTCTTTGTGGGACTGCCTTCATTGGGTTCCTGTTAAGCGGGGGAATTTTGTGTTACCAGCTTTCCTTTTTCTCCATTATCCATTTTATGTGGTGTAACCTGGAATAGATGCCAAACTCGGACTGATCTCGGGGAACAGGTTCAATGGCTCGTTTCTTTAGCAGCTCGATTAGCTCTAGTGCCACCACCTCCCTTTGCGTGGGTGGTACATCCGGGAGGTGCTTGGGTGGTATAGGGGGAGCCACAAAGAGGAGTATATAACTGCTGGATATAATTTGTAGCACTCAACGGTCTGATGACACGAACACCCATGCTATAAAGGTGCAACAACAGGCAACCCATGACTGCCTCCAGAGCAGTTGGGCAACCCCTCAGGGTTGCTGTACGGGCCTCTCCGGTTCTTGAGACCCAAAATTACTCGGACTCCCTCTGCCCCTGGGGCAGCATCTGTCCTGATCCCCTCTGCCTCTTGGGGAAGACGAACCCTAAGCATCCCGGGAATACTGAGACTTACAGAACCACATCTTTTGCCCTCGCTAATTTGGAGAAAAGGATCATTGATGCTTTAAGAAGCAGATCCCGACAGCAGCGTCTTCCAGTCATTCTCACTCTGGACCAACGTATCATGGACGATCTTACCAAAAAGTCAAGAACCGTTGTAAGGGCATTTGCAAATGACGCCTTGGAGGACTCTGACAACCAACACAATCTAAGCCAAGCGTGATGCCTCATGGCAATGCCAGACCCAGCCACCCAAGCCAATCCCTCGGTGGCGTGTGAGAGAAGGAGAGTGGGACATATTTGATATCGCTTTGAGGCTGGTCATCCTCTCGGAAAATGTGTTTTTATCCTCCTGCTATGTGGACGCAAAGGGCGACTCAGTGAGCTCCTTAACGTCGCACTGTAATGGAATATAACGTGGGCCAAAGAGTTCAGCTTCCTTATAGAAAAGGTTGCCGATGCATACATATGCTTCCCTAGGCTGTCCATCAACCTGGACTCTCGGTCAGGGGGATTGACTTGAACTTTCCTGAGCCAGTTCCTTCTTGGTGGTCGCTACCACCATACTGTCTACAGAGGACCCTTGTTCCAAGCAGGTCTGCCAGAAGGGTGGCTTAGAACTTGGGGCGCTTCGGAATAGGCTCCACGGTGTCCAGTTCCTTCCAAGCCTGCAAAGTGATTAAATCCACCAGAGGGTCCGCGAGGGGAGGAGGGCACCCAGGAAGTAAATGGACCCATGCTAAAGGCCTCCAGGAACACTGACTTTTGGGGCGGACCAGCCTCCCCGCTGGCGTAAAAGTTCCATGAGGTCTCCAAAGGGGACCCCCTCGGGAGGTGATCTGGGGGAACCTTCCCCTTCCTCCAAGTCAGTGTCCTTAGTGAAGGACTATAGGGAGGAGTCCCAAGTGCCTCTTCTTGCACTTATGCTTGCAAGGGAACTCTCCAGTGGGGCTCTCAGGAGAGGGCTCGCAAGCCACCTGGTGTTCCTCAAGAGAAACTGTTTGGGGCACTTCAGACAAGGGCTGTCCCTGTGGTAAAGTAACAGGAGTCACATCAGAACCAGGGGCAGTTTGGGCAGAATCCAAAAAAATGGCCAGGGGTCTAGATTCAATGGAGAACCCTTTCCACTACATCGAACACTGAAGGAGAGCAAGCTACCTGGGTCTCCAGCATGGTAGCTACTCTCCCCAGGTCCGACAAGCACCTCGGAGCTGGTCCCAAAGGAGACAGAGTGCCGAGGGGATGGCCCAGAGAGGACAAAGTCAGAGCCGATGGAAAAACTTCCACCCCCTCGGATCCGACGCCCAGGCTGTGGCTCAGAGAGGCACTCGGATCCAAACTAGTCGGATCAGACGAAGTCAAGGCAACCGCCGGCGTTGAGGAAGCAAGTATCATCGGCACAGACACCCCGACTCCAAACATCCTCAGATCCAGATACTCCAGAGCGGAGAGTCGATCGGAGGAGAAAGGAAATGAAGCGAGTTACCCCTCTCCAGAGGGAGAGGGAGCTGGCAAGGACTACCATCTGGATCAGCGTCCGAATAAATCTCATAATTTTATCCATGTCTGATTCAGAGGCTACGAGTGGATTGCTATGAGGCGATGGACTCTGACCTAGCTGGCCTGTGTACCGACGCCCTGGAAGAAGACCAAGGTTCCTCCGGCAAAAAATGTGAAGATTGGAGCCAAGATGAGATGGGTTTAGTGACAACATGAACCTTAGGAGAAGGTCCCGCTGGGGTGGAACAATCTGGAGACCTCTTCCTGTGCCTTTCAGATTTGTGTTCTCTCGAGTTTCTTCAGGTGAATGGAATCCCCTTCTCCAGGCCTAGAAGAGGGAGGTTAAATCCCGGACTGGGAAGGAGAAACAGAAAGGGAAGGAGCGACAAGAGACCAAAGGAGCGGTCACAGACGTGACCATCGAAGAAGTGGCTGCCTCAGAAGCAGGGAGAAGGCCCTTCATAATAAACTTTGGCCTGCAGTCCCTCACGGCTCATAGGTTAAAGCCCGCGCAAATACCATACTCTGAAGATAGGTGAGACGCACCCAAGCAGACAACGGACAGTGTGTGGCCATCGGCAGGCGACACCTAGTGTCCACACACTGTGCATTTTCTAAACACTTGTTTAGGCTGATCAGCCAATATCACATAACAATAGCCTAAGACTACCTACTAGGCCACACACACACACGAACTGAAGGAGGGATAAATGGAAA
>NC_056743.1:784314293-784429293 GCF_019279795.1 Protopterus annectens
GAACCTAGTCAAAACATATAAATACAAATGTGGCAACACCTCACTGATGACTAGAAGCTAGGACCTACAAGCTGATGTGGTGCTGCAAAAGTGGATTGTGATCAGTACATACAACATACACAAGAATCACAGTTATTAATTCAAGAAGTACACCCGACTTGCAGGAGTAGTGGGCCCAGAGTGACAAATGAGATTAGCTGTGAAGAAGGAATGCTGCATATATTAAGCCATTAAAATTTCCTTCACTGCATAAATGTCCTTTCCTGGTACCCACTACCTCCTTAATATAGGATTCTGTTAGGGAGCAGCCACTGAGGACAGACTAACTCCCCTCAAAGCACTACAGGTGAAAAGGCCTGTACTGATAAAGTAAGAGTTTGAACCAGCCAGAAGGCACTCTGATTCAGAGGCATGTAAAATGGCCTGCAAGGGTATTTGGCCTAATAAGCCTCATCAATTTCCCTTTTTGTGCTTGAATTAACTCATAACAGCCTTGTAACGCCTTTACGTGTTTTTGCAGTTACATGCTACTGATACCGCTATGCATCAAATATTGCTTATTCAAATCTGCATTAATATTTCCAAAATCATGTAATGTGCAACGTACTACAAGATTTCATCTTAGGGCTTATATAATGGCAAATACAACTTTCTCAATTTTTGACATTTGTCTAGTGACTGATTATTATTTGTATACTATTTATGCTCATTGTAAATCAGTACAATTAGCAATGGTGGGATGAAGACAGCAGCTGTCCTGGGTGCAAAGTGCTAAGGAGCACGATCAAAAATGCCTGCACTCTGTTTTCCTGTACAGACAGGCACTTCAGCACTTGAGAGCTGACTGGTGATACATTGGCAGAGAGCTGATTGGTACAGAAGTACCTATTGGTCTTCTACAATAAAATCCAGTCCTGAAGACCTGAGGCGGTGGAGTGCTACATCAGGGACAGGTACCAGGTGCTAGATGAGCCAGCCAAGGCTGTGACTGTAACAACATTAATATTTCCCGAAATCTCACAACAAAAAAGTGACACAGACAAAACTGTTTAGCCTTATATGAAAGCTCACAGCTGCATGAAGAAAATGTTGCTAGCATAATGTGCATTGCTTGAACAGTTACTATGATATTGTAAGCTGTTTATACATTACAATTCATATTAACTGTGTTTGTTGTGGTTTATAAAATCCAGGTTAAGACCTATAATCAAATTAATACAGCCACTGTTGTGACTACTTTGGGATGAACAGCTTGCAATTTAACATTTTCTAACAGTTAGGGTTCTAGAGATATGATGAACATTAACTTGAACTGTGAGGTAATGACATCACTTTATTTTAAAGGATTAGGCCATACCCAGTGGAACTAGAGTACACACACAACAGCTCCACTGGAGACAATGAGTTGACACATCCCATCTGATGTTAGACTGGCCTTACTCATCCCATGGTCGATTATCTATTCCTAGTAAGAATAATTTAAAGTTACGTACTTACCATAACTTGACATCTGTGTTGTCCCTGTTCATTCTTCCTCACTGATGGGTTACAGATCCGACCCTCGGATCCGATTTGGCTGCATTTCCAAGATTTGTATCAGAGTCTCGAGCTCCTCCCTCTACGCATAATTCTCTACACCATCCTCAACTCCTCACATTGAGTTTGCTGCCTTTCTGTCCACTAGATTATAGAGACAGAACAGACACAAGAAAGGATTGAGGCTCAAACCATGGAACATGAAGGTTCCCCCATCATCCAAATATCCTTCTAGGAGTGACAAGCCTGGGGGATGGCTGGAAGGAATGGTGAGGTCCATCAAAGGGGGGTATTAATAAAGGACGCCTTAAATGTTCTGCAAAGTCACACAGCCTCATCCAGGCATGTCTCTTTACAGCTATGTCTGAACTGGCTGCTCATGAGGTACCCTTCGCCATACGGGAAATTAGCCTCAAAGAATTAGAAATGGATAATAGAGTAATTAGTTGGGGAAGAGACCTTTTTGAGGTCCTCCACTGACATGGTCTCAGTAAGAAAGTTTGAATGTTCCTTGATCAAGTCTCTTTGCAAGCAGGTAAAGTGTCCCAAATAATTTAAATGACCTCCATGTGTATTTGGCTGAGGCGTAGATGTGCTTTCCTAAAATGTCCATCACTCTAGACTCCCTGATCGTTGGATAGACAGAGGAGCTTTACTTGGGTAGCTCCTTTTTTGTGGCTGCTACCACAATGATGGTATCAACTAAGACACCATTGTTCCAATGTGCTCAGTCTGCTGTTGGGATTAGACATTTATTGGGATTCTTGGGAATGGGCTCAACAGTGTCTGGTTCCTTCCAGGCCTAGCGGGAAACTAGGTAAATAAGTTAATTCGCTGGGGTCACCCAGTATGTAGACGGGCCCACCCCAAAAGCCTCTAAGAACATGGAAGCTTCAGGAAGAGGTTAGGCAGACCAGCCAACTTTCTAAAGATTTCTAAAATCTCTCTGAAGGAGACATCATCAGGTGGCAATCAAGGGGATCCTCCTCCATCAAAGTCAGTGTGTCTTTGGTGAGGACTCCATAGGGGAGTCTATTCTGCCTTTTTTTCATGTCATCTTCTGCAAAACCTTCTCTGCATGTTCAGGAGAGGAGGAAGAGCATGGAGGCTTTTCAGGGTAGGCTGACCTGCAGCAGGAATGATGGGCCCAGTGCTCAGACCTGATGAAGGACGGAGGGGAGGATCCGAGATGTGAGGGGACAAATCTCTATGCAAAGAGAAGCCCCTTTCTACAACCTGGAAAGCTGATGGACCCATGGAAACCTCTTATCTCCCTCGGAGCAGAGACAGCCAAGGAGGAAAAGGCCAGGGTCAACCCCAGATCCAAGGCCCCGAGGAAGACCAGAACCCAAGCTGTCGATGGCATAGGCACCAAGAGAAAGATATGGATCCTATAGTGTCGGAGCCAACCCCAACCCTCTCGATCCAGATCCGACCCCCACTCTGATCCGATGTAATCGGAGCAGGCTTAGTCAGGATAACTGCTGGAATTGATAAAGGGAACCTCCTCAAATGCAACACAGACTCTCTCAAGTATCTGGTATCCTGGTACTCCAAAACCACTGTTTGGATCAGAGAAGAAGTCTATATAGGCTCGGCTGGAGTATTCACGGATCCGAGATGCAACACCCCTATCTGGATCTAAGCCCGGAGAAACTTCTGCATCATCCTGGCCGTATCGGCCTGTCAAGCTCCTAGAGGATCTGGAAGAAGCTGAAGAGAGCCTTGGATGCTTACTTAGGGGATGGAATAGTTTAGCTGAGGAAACTGGCTTTAATCTGAATTCTGGTGCCTGGCTCCTAACCATCAGATCTGAGGGTCTTGGACCTGAAGTTGCTGTAAAAGGCAAAGAAGAACTAGAAAAGGTTATTGGACCTGTCAGATCCAAGAAGTCTTTTAGATCCTAACAGGTCAAGAAATTCTTCAGATCCAAACGGGTCCGATTCCCAAGTCTCTTGGTTGGCTATACTTTGGCCCTTGGAGATTCCTTGAGGGCCTATTTCTTGGAGCCCTTAAAGCAAGGGGTTTTTGAAGGGGGTTTGAGCCGCAGGAGATGAGGATGAAGAAGCCAGAATCAGGCCCTTAAGGAGGAGTATGCTCCAGCGACTGGATAAAGCACTAAGGTTGAAAAAAGCACTGAGATTTTAAATGATCTGGCCCCAAACAACAGATGCACTTCTTGTGGGGATCTGAATTGGGAATCTTGTGCCCACAAGAAGTGCATTTGTTAAACTCTGTTGATTTCTCAGACATGGCGAACAGTAACTGAAACCAAGTAGTCCAGTACAAGCAAGCAAACTCTAAATAGAAAAAAAATATATAAACATTCTTTTTTGAACTATACGCACACACACGCTCACACACATACATTATAGATATATATATATATATATATATATATATATATATATATATATATATGACAATAAGGAAAGGACTAAAAGTCACAAGGAAAGGTGCTGAACCCACACGACAGGCAAAAGAAAGGGATCCCAACACCTGCAAAAACTAACTTTAAGCGGGAGGAACAAGAATGAAGTAATTAGGGGGTGCCACTTTTTGTTGGGGCTAAAACCGGAGTACGGCCACACCTCTCATATCACACCATAACCCCACCCATTCCTGCCCCCACCCATGTTCCACCCACTTTGTGATGTCACCATGCCACCAGAGAACAAGAATACCCTCTTCTTCTGTTCCAGATGCCTGTTTTCAGCTGATTTATTATGCTTTTCTGTAAAAACACATAGTAATTCAGCAAATTTAACAAATTTCGATAGCCTGTTTCCTTTTTTGAAACCGCATACTAGAGTTTGTACAGTGTTTTCCGGACTACCAGAGAATCTATTTGATTTCTGGATAGTCCAGAAAAAAATGGATAGGTGGCAACCCTACTAGTAATAATTTTTAAGTTTTAAACAAGTTTTAAATAAGAAGTCAAAGTTTTAAACAAGAAAAGAGTTTTCTCACACTCCAAGACTCAGAAGCACGTCCTGTAGCAATGGCAGCAAACAAGATCTGAAGACTTAGGGATGGTGTAGAGCACTATGGGTAAAGGGATGAGCTTGAGACTCTGATCCAAGTCTTGGAAATGTGTCATAATTGGATCCGAGGGTCGGATCTGCAACCTATCAGTGAGGAAGAATGAAAAGCACAACATCAGATATAAAATGATATACTCACCATAACTATGCATCATTGTTGTCCACTTTCATTCTTCCTCAACATATGAATTATGGATACAACCTCAGATCTGACTCTGCGCATATCACAGACTTATGGATCCAGCTCCTCCCTCTACCCATAATGCTCCAGCCAACCCAAAATACCTCAGATCGAGTTTGCTGCCTCACAGATCCTAAGATAGAGTAGGAAAAGGAAACAATAAGCTAGGGCTCAAACTTGGAACAAAAGGTTTCAAAACATCCAAAAGATCACTCTAGAAGATGACAGGAAGGTGGAAGGAGGGTTAGGAGTTGAAGACTGGAAATGGACAACACAGATTTATAGTTATGGCAAGTACATAACTTAAATATCTGATGCTGTCCTTTTCATTCTTCCTCAATGTATGGGACAGCTACGTGAAACCTGGGTAACCCTCATGGAAGGATATTCTGGAGAATTGCCAAACCAAAAGCAGCTCTACTTCTATAAGTCAAATCTAGTTTATAATAAGTAGTAAAGATACAAGTATTAAACCAGGAAGCTGCTGTGCAAATGTCATCATTGGAAGTTCTAGACCAGAAGCAGAGGAAGTGGCCATGGATCTAGGTGAATGAGCCTTAGGAGGCTTTGACAGGGAGAGGCCTTGCTGAGTATATACAAAGGAAATGCAATCCATAATCCATTTTGGCATGGCAACTTTAAAAAACAGTGATTCCAGTCTGTTTGGTGAGAAAGAAACAAAAAATGGTCAGTTGTTTATTAGTGATCTAGTTTTCCACTGTATTAAAGGTTTTCTGGGTTAAACTAAGGAGATCTGTAGGGGTAAAGGCTGAGCAAAATCAGGGTGGAGTCATCAGCATAGTGTATAAAGGTTGCGTCTGGGATTACAGTGTGGAGGTCACTGATAAAGAGGGAGAAAAGAGGGGGACCCAACATGGAGCCTTGAGGGACACCAAAGGTAACGGGGAGAAGGGTGGAGAGTTTGTCCTGCCAAAGGACAGCCTGCTGTCTCCCACTAAGTTAAGACTGAAAGCATTGTATGGCGCGGTTGTTTAGGGATATTTTATTTAGGGTAAGTAAGAGCAGCTGGTGGCTAACCATGTCGAAGGCCTTGAAAAGATAGAGAAACAGGGGAGAAGATGGCTTATTGTTGTTACAGTTGGAATTTATGACATTAGAAAAGGAGAGGAAGGCTGAGGTGGTACTGTGCTGTGGTCCAAATCCATGCTGAGAGTTGCCCAGAAGATTATGTTGAATAAGTTAGTGTAAGAGTTGTTTATGGATACACCTTTCCATAATTTTAGCCAGAAAGGAAAGGATAGCTATTGGTCTATAGTTTGACAGCTCAATGGAGCTGCCTCCTTTGTGGAGTGATATGACGTGATATTTTCCAGACAGAGGGGATAGAGACTTCAGTTATGGTTCTGTTTATCAAAATAGAAAAAGGGTATGCTATAACATCAGCAGCTTTTTGCAGGTAGTCTGCGGGGAGGTGGTCAACTGAAAGGGTGGCTGGTTTGAGTTTTTTTAATTAGGGCTCTAATGAGTGAAGTTTGAACTTTTTGGAAGCTAAAGGAGAGAATGTCACTAGGTTTAGGGGTTCAGCTTTAGGACAAGTGGGTTTAAGTCTTCTAGCAAGGGCCTGGATGGTTTCTGTAAAGAAACTGCTGAAGGTGTTGGCAATGGACACTGGCGATATTTGGGTTGGGGCTGAGGATTGCCCTGGGTGGAGAAGTTTGTTAATACCTGCCCAGAATTTCTGTGGCTTCTTGTGGTGTTTCTGCTGTAGATGGCAGAAATACTTTTTTTTTGTCTAGTAATATGGATTTTCTTGTATCATTCCTATACTGTGAAAATTTGAGTTGATATTGGGGCTTTAGAGGAGCTCCAGGTGTTCCCAAGGCATTATTTTTTTTGGATGATCTTTAGATTGGTTTCTTTAGTGAGCCGGGGGCAACTTTTGTTTTAATTCTAATAGAGCGTGCAGGTGCATGGTTGTCAAGGATGGCCTGGAATCTGTTATTAAAGTGGGTTACTGCCTCATCTAGTGGTAGTTGTTTTAGAATTGACCAATTGCATAATTTACGTTCTTCTAAGAATTTATTAATGTTGAAGGTTTTATTTCTTATTGTTTTATAGGTGGTTAGATGTGGACATTCAACTTTATGCCCAATAGTATACCTTAAATGTTCACTTAGATCTTCAGGGAGAGTACCTGATTTGTACATGTGGTGGAGGCTATTAATTAGTATCCAGTCTAGGATACTTTCTTTAATGTTAGGCTTACTGATCCTAGTAGGGGAGGTTATAGTTTGTGTAAAACCATGTAGGTCTATGTGGGTGGATGGGGTCTCTGCAGTGCAGGTGTTCCAGTCTATATTGAGGTCCCCTAGAACAATGGTCTCTTGGGGGTAGGCATTGGATAGCCAGTAGAGGATGTCTTCTAGGATCCCGGAGTTATTACCTGGGGAAATATAGACACATACTATGTTTATACATTTGTTTTTATTTACTTGTAGTTTGGAAATCATAATTTCTGTTTTGTTAAACATAGGTGGTTTAAGGTTGTCTAGTGTAGCATTTAGGGTGGTTTTATAGAGAACAGCAACCCCTCCCCCTTTCCTTGTAGTATGATCTAGCCTGAGTATATTATACCCTGGAGATAGAATTTCATTATCTGGCGTGGTTGGTTTTAACCATGTTTCGGTCAGACAAAGCATGTCG
The DNA here is from genome assembly GCF_019279795.1 of Protopterus annectens. Classification (NCBI taxonomy): domain Eukaryota; kingdom Metazoa; phylum Chordata; order Ceratodontiformes; family Protopteridae; genus Protopterus; species Protopterus annectens. The sequence continues at coordinate 784,321,719 of NC_056743.1, forward strand.
GGGGAGTAGGTTGTCAGGAGGGCATGGAGGTTGTGGACCTTATTGTTGATGCTTCTAATGTTTAAGTGGCAGGTTAATAGTGAGTTGGGGGGTCAATTTAGGCTTTGTCTTATGTTTGGGCTGTTACGATTAGAGTTAGTGTTGTTGGGGTGGATATCCCCATCAATAGTAAGAGTGTGGGGGCAAACTACCTATGAGCTTTAGAAATTTATTTATCAGTAGTTTTTAGTAGTATTTAGTTTTGGTATTACCATATCTGGGTATAACAGGGTGGGTATTAGCAGGGGTAAAGGAGATGGCGTTGGACATGAATGAGTGGGCAGAAAGTTTTGAGAGGATATGGGTGGTAGTAAGACTATTTGTTATAGAAGTCCAGGCATCTGGGTGCAAGGATAAGGGCCCCGGACTGTCGCCATAGGTGAGCAGTCAGGCAACCATTAAGGTTTGCTGAAAGGGTCTATCCAGAAAGAAGTCTCAAACCCTGGCTTTGTGGGCCTCCTCTACCATGAAGACAGCTTCTTCCATTTGAACTCTCCTCTCTGCTCCTGGAGGAGTCATCACCATATGGATCCTGGAAAAACCCCTGGGACTTATGGAACTACATTTACTTTTCCCCTCTGATTCTGGAAGAAGGATCATTGAGGGTTAGAAAAGTGAATCCCTATGTCTGACAGGGTCTTTCCTTCCTTTTCACTGCGGGAAAGCGTTTAACAGAAGAGCTAAACAAGGAGCTTCCATCAAAGAATACTGATGAAAGAAGACTTAAAGGGGTCCGCAAAATAGCATGGCATATCTCCAGACAAGCCTGAGAGGTACCCTCTCTGCAGGGTGGGACAGCAATCTCATGGACGGACTGGAAATGGACAACAGAGTGGCCAGCTGTGAAAAAGAACTCATAGTCTTCCACAAACATGGACTCAAGTGATTTGGAGAGCTCCTTTGTCAAATTCTTCTGCAGCCTTGTGAAGTGTGCTAAATAATTCAGGGACCGCAAGGTAAAGATTGCTGAAGCAAAAATGCTCTTCTCAAATCTGTCCAATGCCCTCAACTCTCTGACAGGGGGATGAACAGAGGAGCTCTGTTCAGCTAGCACCTTTTTACGTGGCTACCACTACAAACATAGCATCAACAGGGACTCCTTTGTTCTAATGGGTTCTCTCCTTTGGTGGTGCCAAAAACTTAGATGCAGAGGTACTGGTTCGACAGAATCCGGTTCCTTCCATACTTGGCGAAAGACTAGGTTGATAAGCTCATCAGCCAAGGGAGTCCCCATAGATGTAGAGAGGTGGGAACCAAAAGCTCCCAAAAACAATGACCCCTCTAGGGAGGGAGTATGTGAAGACCATCCATCCTTTTGCTTAAGAATCTCCAGGATGTCTGTAAAAGAGACACCATTCAGTGGAGGTCTGGGGACCTTTCCCTTTCCTCGAAGTCAGTATCCTCTGATAGAGATCCCACAGGTGGAATCTATGTTCCTCCTCTTACACATTCTCTTCTGGGGAACATCTTTGAATATTCCAGGGAGGTCTCCGAACAGAGAAGTTCCCATAGAAAAACTGCTGAATGGTAGATAACATTTGTCCCTGTGAAGCAAGGATGAAAGGATCATCTTTCGACCCCAGTGGGGGAAGATATGTTGGATCCAAGGAAGAGACACATGGATCTCTTGGATGACAGAAAGCCTTCTCCACTACCTTGAATGCAAAAAAGCGTGGGAGAAGCCATGGCAGGCTGCACAGAGACCAAAAACTCCGATGTAGCCAGACCCCCAACCCTGCCTAGATCCATGCTAGAGCTATCTAAAGCCGAATTTCTGAGGGGTAAGGACAACTCTTCACAACATCCAAGTAGACCCTGGACCCTGTATCTGGTTACCAGTATTTTGGTTCAAGACTCATCTCGATCTAAGGGTATAGTGACAGAGCCAGTCAAGGAAACAGTCAGAGGTGAAGACCTAATTGTCTTTGGGTGTGGCAGTCCTCAGATTAGAGGGCTCCATAACTGTGTGGTGGATCCCAGGAGAACTCACTACCTGGGAAGTAGAGGGAAGATTCAAGAATCTGATGGGAGACTGAGAAGAAATAACTTTCATTTGAATTTGACCTCTGAGGAATTTCCTTATCATCCTAGCCACATCAACCTCAGAAAGACTCCTGTAGAATCTAATGGACGAGGTTGTGGAATGAGATCCTGATTCTCTCCTCGGTGTCATCTGCAAAAATGCGACTGGAGCCGAGGAGATAGTGTCAACTGTGAACCCAGGCCAACAGGTTCTAGGAGACTTGGTTAAAGTAAGGGTCAGATCCAATGTCTTTGGATCAGAGTGTGGCCTGGGAGACATTATGACTGCTGGATCAGAAGACGTCCGATCTGAAGACGTCCGATCTGATGTGGACAAATCCAAAGTTCTTCTTTGGAAGATCCAACAAACCCATGGTGGGAGCAAAGGACCTTGGCGATCGGGTAGGGGAACTCTTTAGAGATTCAGAAGCAGACTTTGGATGTTTACCAGTGGTTTAAGCCCCTGAAGAAGATGAAAAAGGTGGTAGGAAGCCTTTAAGCACCAGCTTATTTCTTCTATCTGAAATAGCTCTTGAATTAAAGGTGGCGCAAACAGAACAATACATGTTTAGGCGTGCTGCCTCTAGGCAATAAACACTCCCTGTGGGCATCAGAATTTGGAATTTTGTGCCCACAGGAAGTACACTTTAAAATGGTTGGTTTCTCAGCTACAGATAAAACTGGAAAAAAGGAAAAAGGGGTCAACTTTTTTTTTGTTAAATAGGCTTAAGAAAAGGTAAACTACAAGTATGCAAAAAAAGTACCACAGGGGTAGAAAGGACACTGAAAAACTAACATACAGAGAAAATCCGGTAAACAAGTGGAGAAAGTCAACAAGGCAGAGTGAGGATAGCCAAGAAACTAGAATGGAGAGTTTTCCTGAGGAAAAACTACTCAAAAAAACCTTGAAACAACCCAAACAAGCTCTGAGAAAAGATATGCACCTGTGTGAGATGGCAGTAAACAACATCTGAGGTAGTGTAGGCTGGGTGGGGCATTTTGGGTAGAGGACGAAGCTCGAGTTGGATCCATACGTTTGATACGTGGTCAAGTCGGATCCCAAGTTGGATCAGTTACCCATACATTAAGGAATAATGAAAAGGACAACATATCTGGAGTCATGCCATAGATAATTAGAAGGTTCCCATGCATGGGCTAAATCAGTTAGGAGCTGCCTCTATCCATTAGTGGTACAGAAGGAAGTCCTGGAGTCAATTTTCTGTTTCCCATCCACAGATCCAGGCTATATTTTAATATGGACAGGGATGAGTTTTTATTTACATAGATGAAGAGTCTGTTCCAAAGCAGTGGTATCCTCTACAAGACATACCTGTCCTCCAAGCAATTATGTTAAAGTTGCAGAGGAGGTTGACATCCCTAGACCACATAATTTCTGATGCCATTTGACTTTATGTGCAGTAATGGCATCAGTACTGGGTCAGAGGATGCCTTATGTGCCAAAAACAGGTCATCTCTTAGCAGTCCTTACGATACTGAATACGGTGACACAGCTTTGAACAGGTCCATGTAGGACATATTGTTTAGGTCTTGCATCATTTTAGCAACGTAGCTCTGTGGGCTTTCCAGCTGCTGCATCTCAGGACAATACTTGCCAAAGTGGACTTTACACTCAACAACTGGTCTAATGACAGCTGAGTAAAGGGGGATAAGAACATCCCTAGATCTTAACACAATCTCTGTTTACGAGTTTATAAGGACACATGTTGGTTGGAAGGTCACTTTCCACAAAACTTTCCAAATCCTGAACTGGGTCTACTCTTAGGGGAATACTGTCAATATGGTAGTTCTCTGGGGTAAATGACTTCCCAAAGGACAGGACTATGTATTTTTTGGCATTTAGTTTCAGTCCATGATTTTGGCACCAGTTATTTGTTTGGGACCAGCCTTTCTGCAGAAAGGCCAAGTCATTCGGAGATTCAGTGACTACTCCTAGTTTGGAGTCAACTGCAAATTAATCAGCCAGAGTCCTTTGGGACAGGCTTTTACTTCAGAAGTAGATGCCAAACAGCAGAGGTCACAGCACAGAATCCTGGGGGAATCCACTGGTGACTGGCTTCTTTGTGGTGGTAATTTCCCCTGTTTTGACTTCCTGTGTCCTATACGCTTGCCAGCTGACAATTCGGCATTTGACATAGGATTTTATATCCCGTTTATTCAGATTTTCCATTATGCCTGAGTAGGCATCTGTGTCCACCTTTGGCCAGGTCAAGATATGCAGCTTGCATGATTTTACCTTCATCCACTACTTTAGAGACCTTTTCAAAAAGTCCATCAGATTGAGTAAGCACGACCTGCCCTTGAATCTAAACTGAGACAAATCCAATATTTGAAGGTTACCTATGTCTTTACTGATCAGTTCCACGATAAGTCCTTCCACGGCTCTGCATATAAGGTGGTCAAGTTTATGGGCCTGTAACTCCCTGGGTCTGCAGAAGGTCCTCCTTTATGCGAGGGAATGACTGCAACTGTTTGTCCAATCACTCTAGCTGAAATGGGGAACAATGCACTGAGACGCTTTCCTGAGACTGAGGCACTGTTGAGCTGAAACCATGATGAATCACAAAACTGATGTGTTAACTTACCGTACTACCTAAAAGTCCAGCAAAGGCTATAGTGCAGCTGGCAGACTGAGGAAGACACTTTTTGGCTCCTGTGGAAGCAATCTACTAAACTGCTGTGGATCATTAATTTTACTTTATGTGGATGTTATTCAATGAAGTGCAGGCTGTTGCAACTACCAGTTAACATGAAAGTTAAATAAAGAAAACAGGATTGAGGATGGATCCATATACACAAAAATGGGGGAACATATTAATTAGTTAAGCATCTGCTTGTACTTCCAATTGACAGTGAGATAATAAAAACAAAATGATCTATGCTTATAGCAGGTCTACGTATCACAGTTCAACAATATTCTTGTACAGTAAGCAACAAGACAAAGGAACAAATGAGATGGCAACAATAGCAATATCAGGAAATGGTTTAACCAAGCCTTATCAATAAAAAAGGTGATAACAAAAGGTACTGACAACAATTAGGTAACATTGCACAAGCACATCAGTTTGTGAGACATACTGTATCAGGCACAAACTTAACCCTTTCCTTCACTAATGCATCACTGTAACAGCACTCTACAAGCAATGGCCCTTCATGAAAAGCTATCATGGTGTAAAACTATACAAACATTAAGAGTCTTACGTCTGTACCATTTCACACTGACCATCTCCTCACTAAGGAATGTGAAGTATGTAGGAAGGTAACACGTCAAAATGCAAGGTGCTATTTTTATGTTCCTGCAACAATGCAATATACATTATCAATAGTGAGCAATACTACTTTATAAAATTAAAAACACCACACACACACACACACACACACACACACACACACACACACACACACACACACCTTCCTCACTGTCAGAAGATAGACCATTATTTCTGTTACTTTTTCTAGGGAGTTTGCAGGAGCAAAACTAGTCCCGTCTTCCTCTTCAAGTCCACCCCTAAACCCTCTACCGATTACCTAACTTCTTTTATCTATACTGATGCATACAAAATGGTCCTCCTGGAAAGATGGATGGCACAGGATTGGTCTATTTCAACTAGTTCTTCCTTTCACTGAAATAGCATACGTGCTTCACAGTCTCGGAGCTGCAGTTACGTCAGAAAAACTTCCGGGTCTCTGCTAAGAATACATTTTAACATTTACAGACTCGTTCTGTAAAACATTTTCACACACACACACACACACACACACACACACACACACATATAAAATGGGTGTCATTCTCTATCAAACCTTCAGTTTCTTGACAAAGTAAACTACTTGGGAAATCTGAAGAGAGTTGCCATTGTGAAGTATTGCAGATGTCAAAGATTAACTGCCATATGGGTAGGCTAAACATGGATTTGGGATTTTAGTGCCAGAACTTCTGGAAATACCCAAGGATTTTGGCACTAGAAGGTAGGATTGTGATAGCAAGTGTTTGGAAGTTAGTGTATGAGTACGGCACAGGTAGCAGGACAGTGTTTGTGCACGTGTATTGCTCTATGTGGTGTATTTGCTACAGTGGTAACATTACACAAAGGGTTTGGTCAGGTGAAATGTAGGGGTATGGGGCAGCGACAGTGCTAGGTTTAGCATGCGTTAGCAAGGAAGTGCTGAGGGAGGACCCTATCCCCTAGCCCTAAATTCTACACCTTACCTTAGGAAAAACTCTATCTGAATACTGATAGTGTTATGGAAAAAGTATTCTGAATTTAATGGCAGGGTTTTGGTTAACAGATTGCAAAAGCTGTTTTTTTTTTTTTTTTTTTTTTAAATACAGATTTTCAAAATGCCAGCATCAATCACCTGTGATTCAATGCTTGTGTATTTCACTAAAATCAACATAAACTAAATTATGTACGTTATAAACAGACTGCTCAAGTGTCCATTAATTTATATAAAACACAACTAAAAGTAGATCTTATCCTGTGAGTATGGCATAATCTTCAGCATGCAACAAATTGATCCCCAGTCACAAACCCTTAAGCCCTCCTATAAAACAAAACAGACTCAGGTCCTGTTAGACTTTTATATCTACTCACCCTCTGCATGGTATCTTTAACCGCAGGTACAGGAAGACGTGGGAGAGAAGCCTGGTAACTGTACAGCATGGGGGTCCGACCAGAGAATATCTTAACCAGTGCCTGGGAAGGGAATAAAACAACATTTGTTGCTTAAACATGGTATGTTACATAATTTACAGAAGCATATGTGCCCTCTCTCAATATGTCTCTATATGCATTCATACATATATCTACACGCGCACACACACACACACACACACACCGTGCGTGTGTGTGTATTTATATATATGTATTTACATATTTTAAATATATATATAAACAGATATAAAAATATACACGCACTTATATATATATATACACACACACACACACACACACACACACACACACACGCGCGCGCGCGCACACACACACGCACACACACGCGCACTTGTGCTCATATGCACCCACACTACAAAAAAAAAATCATTACCATTCAAACAGACAAAAAAAAAAATCAGAAAGTATTTTAATTGTGAAAGTCTGCTTTGGTTAGCACCCAACTTAAAATATATGGTCTAGAAATGCTCAGTTACTTGAACTACATTCCTATGATGAGAAAGTATATTTGGTTAAAGTGCTTATAACAGAAGATCTATGAGGAGAGGTCATCAGCAGTAAATTATAGCACATGATTTACCTACTTTCTAGTTCTTTAATCCAGACAAGGACTGGCCAGGGGCAGACCACCTTTTATGCACCCCCGGGGTGATTCAGCTTTTCTGTTTGCACCCTAAACATTCGCACACAACTTGGACACCACCAAAAAGGGGGAAAGCAATACACTGACTCCAGAGGCCATCCCGTCACATCTGCAAGGGGTATTCCTTTCAAGCAGCCCTGCTCCTCCCTGGGAAGCACGACTTCCCCAGTTTCCACCAAATTGCACAGACTATGCGTCTTCCCAAGTGAGCACACCTCTTCTTAACTCCCAGGAGTGGAGAGTGAGCAATACACCTTCACTTCTCCCCATGCCAGCCTGGCTCCTAAAGTGCCAGACCTAAGAATCAGAGAAAAGGCTACATACCTCTGCATCATATAGTTAGGCTTACAGACATTTTTTTCTCCGTGGTAGTTACCTTCCTTGCAAAGAGAGATGCTGGTCATACACCTTCAAAGGTACTGATGCAGCTGACATGAGACTTGTACATCACTGACACCCTGCTTTTTTTTTCATTTCTGGCAGGTCCTGCAAGGAATTGTGCTTATGGCAGGCAAAGATCAAATGATATCACTAGGTCTGGGCATAAAGTAAAATTCAATAAAATTACAAAACCTTTAACAAACTGTCATAACCATTATGAAAGTGTGTATGCATCCTTATACAGGAAGAGGGAGACAGGAAAGTTTTACAGTTATAATGACCTCTCCTCAAAGACAGTGAAGTTGAGGACTTCCAAAATGGCTGCACATTGAGTAAAAGCTTAAGTCTAGCTCACCCAGTTTAAAAACAAACAGCAGAGAAGGCCAGTAGAACTTTGTGTTTATGGGTAAATTTCAGTAACTAGTAAGTGTACAGCCTGGATGCTAGGAAAAAAGAAATGCAAAGCACCTAGAAAAAAATCAGTTACAAAAAAGAAGGAACAAACACTGACTCGGGAAAGTTCTGCAGCTGTTCAGTAAAAAGCAATGCAACCTCCAAACATGACTTCCAGTAGCCTGAAGGAAGATATAAGACAACTGCACAAAGACCTGGTTAAATAAACGAAACACTGACAGAGTATATCGACACAAACAACAAAAGGCTGGGAAAAAAGGAAGAGGCTTTAAACAGATTTTCAGATTAAGTGAAAAAGCTGCAAAAATCAAGAGGTTGAAATGAAGAGAAGACTGGCTGAATACAAGACTGCTCAGGAAAAAATGTTACAAATATATATATATATATATATATATATATATATATATATAATTAGAGGACGTAGGGAAAACTTTTAGTTATGTACTCACCATAACTTCAGATGTTTGGGATCCATCTCGCCTACATTCTGAATGATGGGTTCGGAGCCGATCCCTCGACTCGGCACGCTTATGCCAAAGAGCGAAGTCTCTTATTGGCTGAGCTTACTATATCCCAGGATGCACCACTGCCAATCCCCCAGATCTAGTTTGTCCGCATACATGCACACATGCATACCCTGCTTATATAACATCGTCAGATGAAACAAGATAAAAACAGTGGAGCTCAAAACCGCTCCATCTCTTCTGATCTGCAAGGCAGGGGAAGGCGGGTATCAGGAATGTAGATGGATCCCAAACATCTGAAGTTATGGTGAGTACATAACTAAAAGATGTTATGTGATCCTATCTCGCCTACATTCTGAATGATGGGACAGCGTCCCTAGCACCTGAATCCTGGGTGGCTCACTGGAAAACACTCCTGAGTACCGTGGAACCAAATGATGCTCGTCCTTTAGATGCCACATCCAATTTGTAGTGGGAAATGAAAGTGTGCGGGTTGGACCAAGTAGCCGCAGCACAAATTTCCGATATAGCGAGCTTGGAATGAAAAGCTATAGAAGTAGCCATAGCTCTGGTAGAATGAGCTTTGATAGATGATGTAAGATGTTTATTCGAAGAAGAATAGGCCTGAGTTATGCAATCTCTGATCCATTTTGAGATTGTAGCTTTCGTGATGGTTTGGCCCAATTTATTATCTGAGAAGGACACAAACAACTGGTCTGACTTACGAAGTTGCTGAGTCCTGTCTAAATAAAAACGTAATTGCCTGTGAACATCCAATTTATGGAGAGTGTATTCTGCTGGGGAGGAGTGGTATTGGAGGAAAGGCATAAAGTAGCCCTGTTGGCCAAGGTTGTGCTAGAGCATCCATGGCTGGTACTTCCTGATGTGGAATCAAGGAGAAGAACCTTTGGCACTTGGTGTTTTGTGGAGTTGCAAATAGGTCGCAGCATGGCGTCCCCCATCTCTTGAAAACCTGGGCTGCTACTGTGCGGTTTAGAGACCATTCGTGAGGAGAGAGAATTGTCCTGCTTAATTTGTCCGCCAATATATTTGACTTTCCCGGGATGTGGGTCGCTACCAAGAAGCGGTTGGTAGCTACAGCCCATTCCCACACTCTCATGGCCTCTCTGCAAAGGGGATACGATCTGGTCCCTCCTTGTTTGTTCAGATACCAAACCACCGACATGTTGTCTGTGTGGATGGCGATGATGCCCTGAGGAAGAAACTTGTGTAAGGCCTGTAGGGATAGAAGTACAGCCCTCATTTCCAACACGTTGATGTGGAGAAGAGCTTCGTCCGGAAGCCAGGAGCCCTGAACTAGCCTGCCCAGACAATGCCCCCCCCACCCTATCTGGGAGGCATCTGTCGTCAGGGTAACCACTGGAGGGAGAACAAAGGGTTTTCCCTGATCCAAGTTGGATGTTTGAAGCCACCAGCGAAGGTCCCTTTGCATACTTCCGTAATCATGATGTGGTGATTGAGGGGAAGATCCTGAAAGGACCATTGAGTTGACAAGAGCCACTGAAGAATCCTCATGTGTAACCTTGCTAGAGGAACTAAAAGTACCGTGGCAGACATTGAGCCTAGAACCTGTAGGACCATCCTGGCTGGGGCTTTGGATCTCGAGATCAGAGCTTGAACTTGGCCCTGTAAAGTTTGGATCCTTTCGGCAGGAAGAAAGACGCATCAATCTTGAGTCTATCTCTGCTCCTATGAACTTTATGCGCTGAGAGGGCAGCAAGACAGACTTTGACCAATTGAATGTAATCCCCAGGGTAACACCCAGGGAGATGGTGGCTTTGAGGTTGTCCATTAGTAGATGCCTGGTGGTGGCAGTCAGGAGCCAGTCGTCCAGATAGGGAAACACTTGGAATCCAAGACTTCTCAGGTGAGCCGTCACTACTGCCAAACACTTGGTGAACACCCTGGGGCTGTGGTGAGACCAAAGGGCAGAGCGCAAAATTGGTAATGACTGACTCCCAGGCTGAAGCGCAGATACCTTCTGGACGCCTGATGTATCGGTATGTGATAATAGGCGTCCTTGAGGTCTATGGAGCACATCCAAACATCCTTCTCCAACAATGGGAGAATGGATTGTAACGTGACCATTCGAATTTGGATTTCGTGGACGGATTGGTTCAGTCTGCTGAGATCCAATATTGGTCTCAGGTCCCCTGTCTTTTTGGCACTAAAAGAACCTGGAGTAATTTCCTGATCCGATCTGGTCTGTGGGGACCGTTGGATGACTCCTTTTCTAGCAGCTTTAAAGCTTCTGCGGCTGCCATTTCCCTTTGACTGGGTGGTGGGTCCGGGATTCTTTTGGACGGGGGTAGAATGTGAATGGGATGGTGTAACCTCCGGCAATGATCCGGCACCCATCTGTCCTGAGTGATTGACTCCCAGGCTTTTAGGTGCTTGGCAACGACACCCGACTGGCTCGAGCAGCACAGCCGGGCAATCCCTCATGACGTGTGGGAGGCTGAAGAGCCACGAAAGGACTCGCGGTCTCCAGAATTGCGGGCCCTCTGCCGCCTCTGGGACGGCGTCTCCTGAAAAATTTCCCGCCTCTGCCTCTGGACGGGAATCTTCCTGCTGTTGGGAGAAAAACTTGCGAGATTTTCGAACCACATTTTCCCCCTCCTTTGGCCTTGGGGTAAGGCCGAAAGGGAGTGGAATAACGGGCCCCACGGCAGATAACGTTTTCCCTCTTGCTCACAGCGGTAAGGGTGTCTTTCACCTTGGGTCCAAACAATGAGGACCCATCAAAGGGAGCGTCGGCGAAGGAAGACTTGAAGGCCTCCGAAATTGACACAAGCGGAGCCAGGCTTGTCTCAATGAGCCACGCCTGTGCCTGCCGCTCTACCGCCTTCGGCCACATAGGAAATGAGCCTCATGGACGAGTTAGCAATTGACGTAAGGATAGCCAACTGAGAGCTAACGGACTGGGCTAGCTGCTCAGGTAGGTTACCCGAGAGGGAATCTGACAACTCCTTGACCAGATCCCTCTGAAGCCTGGTAAAATGTGCCAAATAATTCAGAGACCTTAAGGTAAAGGCCGCTGAAGTCAGGGTGCGCTTCCGCACCTATCCATACTCCTAGACTCCTTATTAGGAGGATGGATGGACGTTGAAGCCTCTGCCACGTCCTGTTGTGTAGCAGATGCCACCACCATGGCATCTACAGCCACGCCTTTAGTAAGGAACTCCTTCTCGGGGGGAGCAGATAAGAATTTGTTTGGACGAGAAGGGACTGGTTCCACGGTATCCGGATGTTCCCACGCCCTTCGACAAACTAAATCCAGAAGCTCGAAGGGCGGAGACACCCAGGAGGCGGAGGGCTGAGCCCCAAAGGCCTTGAGGAGCACTGATTCGTCCGCAGAGGGGGGTTTGGACATCCAGCCGCCTCGTTGTTTGAGGATCTCTAAGATGTCTGCAAAAGAGACATCATCCGAGGACGACTTAGGGGACCCCTCCGCATCATCCATATCAGTGTCCGATGTAATAGACTCGGGGGAGTCCACGTGCTTCCTCTTGCACGATCTCTTCCTTGGGGGTTCCTCTGAAGACAACTCCGAAGAACCCTCAGGAGGAGGGGAACCCCCACTGGGGGTAACCTCAGGCCTCGGGGCTCCGCTGGCTACGGACAGGGGAACTGCCAAAGACCCAGTCTCCACGCCCAGGGAAGGTGCTGGTAAAACCGGAGAGATGGCCGAAGAGGATTTGGCCAAGGCACTCCTCATGGCCCTGAAAGCCGGACCCCCAGAATCCTGGGAGTGTCCGGTCTCCGGAGCCATGATGGTAGACGGAAGTCCCGCAGCCGAAGCACCGAGAGGGAGGCTCGGAACCGAAAGCATAGGTCCCGAAACATCACCCTCGGGTCCAGCCGAAGAAGTCCGTACCAAACTCGGACCCGAGGCCCGGTTGGAGTAAGGGTCGGAGCCGACCCTGAGATCTCCACCGGCTCCAAGAGCACCTGGCTCCGACGGAGCCGAAGCAGTCGGAGGAGGAATGGCAATGGGGTGGGTCATGGTCATCGGCTCCGAAGCCAACTGGGTCGGAACCGAAACAAATTTTTGGAAGACTGGGGACTGGAACAGTCTTTGGAGCACCCTGTCTATATCAGAATCCGACATTCTCGAAGACCGAGAGGAAACAGAACGGGTTCGAGAAGACCTCTCCTCGGCCCCAAGGGACTAGGGGACCGGCTCAGGCGACTCGATGAGAATCGGCCGAGGAAACACACACCAGATTCCATCGGTGCCGAGGTAGACTTCGGCGCTGAGGAGGAAGTGTCTGAGCGGGCGACCCTTGTCGGCTCCGAGCAGTGGAGCCGACGAAGGTGACCCGCCTCTCGATGCCCCAGCCATCGGCTCCGAAGCCCGAGGAGTCGATACTGGAGGCATCGAGGCAGACCGTTCGACCTCGGCTCAAGTCTTTGGAGCCGAAGGAGAGGCCTGCCTAGGTCTCTTGGCAGTCGGATCCGACGGACTGGTCGGAACCGAAGCCCTTTTCTTTTTGGCAGGAGCCGGAGAGGAAGACAAGGCTTCTTCAAAAGAGGGTTTAATTAACCCTTGAGAATCAATTTATTTTTCCTCTCCTGGAGGACCCTTGAGGAAAAAGCGTGACATACGCTGCATGACTCCTGCAAGTGCTTTGCCCCTAAACAATATACACAAAGTAGATGGTCATCAGTAACAGACATCTTAAAAGCACATTTAGAACATTTTTTAAAGCCCGAAGGCCTAGGGGTTTGAGACATGATGTTAAACAATTTCTGACAGGAAATTTAACAACTATAAATTAAACGTGACAAAAAACCCAAGGCTTACAGTAAAAGTGTAACACACAACCTTAGCTGTAATGACCGGGAACTTTAAAGCACTAAAAACTTCAGTACAAGGTTGACCGAAAAGGCCCTGGATTGTAAGGGGGGCCGAAACAAACTCAACCCAATCACACACAACAAATTTCACAACTCACACGTACACAAAGGCAGCGATAGCCGTTAAAACGGCTTTTGTGATATAAAAGAGCAAAAAACTGACAGAAAAAGTAGTTAATAAAAGCTACTCAGCCCAGCCAGCTCGAGACCACGTCTTTGCAGGGAAGCGGCAAACGAGATCTGGGGGACTGGCAGTGGTGCATCCTGGGATATAGTAAGCTCAGCCAATAAGAGACTTCGCTCTTTGGCATAAGCGTGCCGAGTCGGAGCCGAGGGATCGGCTCCGAACCCATCATTCAGAATGTAGGCGAGATAGGATCACATAACATCCTGAGTTTCAGCTATACCAGAGAAGCTGGAAGATTAATTTTATAAAAGCACAAATAAGCAATTGGATTGGTATTCCACAGCAGGAGTTGTTAGTGAAAGGGCACATTGTGTGTATGCTCCTAACCTGCCTATGAGAAATCAACCTAGACCTGTAATAGTAAAGATGCAATCCTACCAGCAGGAGGAGTTGATTTTGACAAAACTGTGGCAGAAGGCCAAAATACTAAAAGTGGGAGACAATAGTGTTTGCGGAGAATGATTACTCCTTATACACAGGCAGAAGAGAAGTAAATTCATTCCACTATTCAGGCAGAAGAGGAGTAAATTCATTCCACTATTCACATACTGTGGAGACACAGGTGTGAGATTCAAGCTGTTGTGCCCAGCTGTCTTCAAGGTATTCTTTCCTGGAAGGACAAAATAATTTTTTGATGAATTACATGCAGAGGAGGAAATGCAAAAGATTGTCCAACAAAAACTGAGCTGTGAAACAGAGAGATTCTGCTTCTTGTTTTACTGGTAATAAAGACCACAGAAAGACTGTACCTGTGAAACCTTTATCACTGTTTTAACAGAAATGAGAAGGAAGGGAGTACGAGAGCTGACCAGAAGACAGTTAAGTACAAAAGGAAGAACAGTACTAGACAGACCACTCAGCGGGGTGCTTGGAAACGCACTTTAATCCAAAGAATAATGAAACCCACACTGGTAAATAAGTCCGCACCAATAACCTCCACATTGATTAAGCGCTTTTGTCGGTAACACCAACTTCATCAGAATGAACATTACACAATTAAAGATATTCAAATACCCTCCCCCACACAGATGCCCTGATGTCACATCCTGCTATTAAAAATTAAACCACATTGCCAGTAGTAAAAATCTGTATAACCAACTATTATAAGCTTAATGAATAGTACACTAAATAAAAGCAATATTAACGTATTAAAAACATTCGAAAAATTGAATATATATATATATATATATATATATATATATATATATATATATAAGTAATCACATAAGTGTAAATATAAATGCATATTTTTTTATATATTTTTATACATACTATGAGTGCCAACAATTACACATTAAAACTCATTTGAGAATGCTGATGATGCCATTTAAATACAAAACATAGCTCTAAGCTTTAAAAGGGGCATGAGACTAATGCGCTCATTAAGGCCAGGATATCAGCCTGCATTCAACTTAACTTGCCATTTTAACTCCAACAGCTCTAAATAATCATCTTCAGGACCAGCCCTAGGTCCTAAGTCCACACGGTCAATGGCAAAAAACCTAAACAAATGTGTAGGAAATTGTTCTACATAGCACTGGCTCATATATTGTCTGCTTAAAGGCCCTTTTTGTTTTGCCCACATAAAATACATTGCAAACACAGCACTTAGCAATATTTACCACCTTTTTCGAATAACACGAAAAGTTCTTGCTAGGGTAAATTCAACCAAAATTCTTAATATAAATAAAATCCACCTCCATGACAAAAGGACATTGTCCACACCTGCCACATTTAAGGCATCCACTAGATTTAGTCTCCCTCTTCTGCCTTTCTAAGATTGTTTTAAAACTATGATCTTTCTTATAGACAATAACCGATTTGTCCCCTAATGTTTTACAAACATCTTGATCCGATAATGGCTTGAGTGAATCACCTTAGGCTGGTTTTGCCTTAGGTTAGATAACATGAGTCATTATTTCATTCTACTATGCTGCTTTAATTAGTTTAACAGCCTGCTCAATCTCTACATCAATCAATGAAATAACTGACTAATAAGTGTATATAAGAGTTTTTGTTGAGTATTAGTGTTGAAACCTGAAGATGTGTGTTGTATACACGTGAAAGCGCTTGTTTTATATAATAAAAATAGTTTATATCTTTTATTCCATCGTGGTGGTCCCTACCTGCTACTGTTTTGTGGATACTGTTCTGTTTTTCAGTTGGAGACCTATGGATGGTGGCATTCCTTGTCTTTATATTATTTGTTCTCTTTCTACTTTTGGGTTTTTGCTGCCTACACGCGATGGAGACCCCAGTAGTGGAACTTGACTATAATCCTGGGACAAGGAGTCCCAATGGTAAATGGAGCAACATTTTACAGCAATGCGTCAATCCGTTGCCAAGTATGGACTTGCACCAACCCAGTGTTTCTACTAATCCAGGTACTATAGAGAACTTTAGTGAGTTCTATGATAATTTACGAGAACTTGAGAATGATTTATATAAGCTACACAGATTGATTTGGCAAAGAAGACATATGGAAGCAAGCCTTCACTTCCATATAGTACCGCGAGGCATGCGAGTATTATGCATGCCGACATATGGTGATAGCCACCCTGAGTTACTGAAGAAATGGCAACAATTAAATCTGGACTTAAGCAATCAATATATGAAACTTCTTATAGATTATTTCTCACCCATTGAAAATGAACTCACTATTAAAATAGAGACTCTGCATAGAGATCTATGTAATCATTATAAAGGTGAAGTTTATGAGAAAAAAATAGACACCATGTACATGCAAGTTATGGCATACCGTGACAAACTACAACAAATAAAATCTAAAAAATTACAAAGAGACTATCGAGATTTTTTGTCTGGACAGGTCTTTGTATGGCCAAAAATTAATTGTCAACGTAATGACCATATGCATGTGCAAAACCATCACCATAATGCAGATGGTGAATTACAGATTCCTGCAACTGTCCCTTTAAATTCCATGAGAATGGCTACGCAGGAGAATCTGAACATAACCAGCGTAGGAAGTACGACGACTGACGCTATGCCAGTAATGGATACTCTACCCCCTAATCAACAAGCGTTGGAGGAGCAGTTCTCGTCTAACAAGAATGGTGCTAGACCAAAAGTGGCACCTGGGAAAGTTATTAATGTTTTTTTACCCCTCCCAATACAATATCGCATCAAGCCACAAGCGAGATCCAGCAGTCGGGGAAGACGGAAAAGAAAATTTTCAGGCGAGACCATGGAGGTAAGGAGAAGGAACCAGAACTAAATAAACTTGTATTTAATCTTTTGAGCCATGTTTTGAGCTCTAGTGAGGTGGCCTTACTGAATAGAGGTCTTTCCTTAATTCCCTCACAAAGCAGTAATCTCCCTGAGCTACTGACTGATTTACGTTTTTTTGCAAGGAATTTATCCCTGAAGCTGCTGTTTAATGATGCTAATGGGACTGATTCAAAAAATCAACTCAAAACGTAAAAGTACATTCATACCTGCTCTTCCTTCTAATATTGAGTGTTTTGTTCAAGTATGTGAACAGGACTTTTATGAATATTTTTCAGATGTTACACCTAAAAACTTGTATTATAATTTAGATGTTAATGAGTGGCGTTCCCTTTTTGACTTATCTCATGACACCAATTTGATTATCCAACCAGCTGATAAAGGGGGAGGCGTCGTGTTACTAGATGCCTCTATGTATAATGAAATGATGTTGAACATGCTGAGTGACAATAGTACATATCGTTTGATTGAGCAAAATGTTCTTTCTGGTATTTTGTATTTTGAACCTTAAAATGTACATTAGGAAATTAAACTTAGGGTTGTTTTTTGGCAATATTACTAATTTTGATAATGTCCACCAGCTGCATAGTCCAAGCAATTTTATTCCACCTGTTCACCCACTACTACACATTTATGAGACACTATGTGAAAATGAATTTAGGAAAATTATTCCTAATAACAACTGTAGGGGCTATGCTAATTTGGATGAAAAATAACAACGGTTGTTGCAAGACATTATTAGTAACAACAATATCAGACTTATGATACCCGATAAGGGGGAGGGCTGGTAATTATCTATAATTTGGACTACAACAGTAAAATGCTTGATTTATTGTACACTAACACTTATTGTGAAGTGTCTATTAATGAGGTGAATCTAGCTTATAGAAACATCGAGCTGACTATTGAGGAATTGTTACTTAACCGACAGATTAGTATTGAAATACATGATTATTTGGATTGTAAGACTCCTAGCACTCACACCATCTTTGGCATCCCAAAGATTCATAAATCCATCCAGAATCCCCCCTTACGTCTCATAGTGGATGCCAAAGCGTCAAAAACGTATGGGTTGGCCAAATATGTGGACCATCAACTGAAAGGAATAGCGGAGAAGACCCCTTGGATTATTAAAGATTCATGGGATTTTCTAGGTAGAATACATCCAGATATGTATGTTGATGATCTTATTATGATTACCTTGGATATCAAAGATCTTTTTTCGGTAATCCCACATGAGGAGAGGCTGGACAGGTTTTATGAATATCTCTGTAGGCATTCGGATTTTGGTTTTGACATCAATCATGCCATAAGGACCTGTATGGAATTTGTATTAGAAAATAATTTTCTGAGCTTCGATGGGCACCTCTTTCAACAGTCTCAAGGGGTGGCCATGGGAGCATGTTGTGCCCCAGTGTTTGCTAACTTTGTTTTGGCACACTGGGAGGAGGAATTTATTATGAACTCATGTTACAAGGACCATTGGGTCCTGTATGGTCGATACTTGGACGACATAGCCCTTTTGTGGAAACGTGGGAAGGATAAACTAGATGAGTTTTTTCAATACCTTAACAATACTACAGAATTCCTAGAATTTACTTTAAACTCTGACCTAGACAGATTGAATTTTTTGGATGTCGCTTTACTTAAGAATTATTCAAACCAAACTTTTGTCTCTAAATTGTACAGGAAACACACATATTCTAATATACTACTACATTTTAGGAGTTGGCACCCGATTCACCAGAAAAAATCCCTAGTTAAGGGACAGTTTATTAGAATTGCTATAATGGTGTCAGATGAAGGTGACTTCCAAGTAGAATGTGATAAACTTATTAATATTGCTCCAAAACTCACAAACGTCAATGCAAAAGTTCAAAGCATAAAAATACTGGTAAGGTGAAGCTCAGGATCTGTCTTTATTGCAACACAAGCGCTTTCACAATCAGCTTCATCACCTGATGAAGCTGATTGTGAAAGCGCTTGTGTTGCAATAAAGACAGTACTGCCAGAAAGTTTCTTTGATGGACTGAAATTTGTGAGATTCCTGAGCTTCACCTTACCAGTATTTTTATGCTTTGAACTTTTGGACTGACGTTTGTGAGTTTTGGAGCCATACCTGAGCAGCGTTTTTTGTGCCTTTGGACTTATTTTCATCTGCGAAGTTATCTTGTGTTTGTTGGGCGTTTTTATTTTAAACTTATTAATATGTTCGAAAGAAGGGGATATCCCCCTAATTTCTTAAAAGAAATTAAAAATGAGGTAGTTGTAAAAAGACGGAATGGGGTAATAGTTAAAATCTTATTTAGTGATAGTGGAATTAACAGTGAGTGGGTTAGCCCAAGTGGCTGCTGTGCAAATGTCATCCATAGAAGCCCTGGAATGGAAAGATAAAGATGTTGCCATAGATCTAGTGGAATGGGCTTTAATCAGTGGCATAGGTTCTTTTGAAGAAGAGTAAGAGAAACGTATGCAGTCCCTTAGCCATTTTGATAAAGTGACCTTGGATACAGAATTTCCCATGCAAGGTCCTGAAAAAGAAATTAAAAGTTGGTCAGACTTGCGCATAATTTTGGTCCTGTCTAAACAGAATCTCAGTTGTGTGTGTACATCCAAGGAATGTAGGCAGTACTCTCCTTAATTAGAAAAATTTGGAGAAAACACTAGTAGGTCAATGGACTGATTGATGGAGAAGTCAGAATCAACCTTGGGGTGGAAAGATGGGATCGTCCGGAGTGATACTGTTTTTCTGGAAGACCAAATAGGGTCTTCTGATGCGCAGCGCCTGTAGCTCCAAAACCAGTCTGGCTGACATAATGGCTACCAAGAACAAGGATTTCCAAGACAAGAATTTCAGGTCACACTCTGCTGCAGGTTCAAAGGGGGGGGGGTTTGAATCAAAGATGTAGAACTAACTTGAGGTTCCATGGCTCTATAGGATGTCTGACTGGGAGCCTGATGTGGGGAAACTCCTTTGAGAAAGGTTTTACATAAACGTAGTGAGATCTGGATCCGCAATGGTCTGGTGAGACTGGTAGGAGGACTCGACAGCTTTTTTTTTTTTATTTCTGCAGCTGCCTCTTCCCTTTGACTGGGTGGAACATCGGGAAGTCTTGCTGGAGGTTTCGGATAAGAAATAAGGGGAATGGTGCAACCTCTGTTAATTATACTTTGCAGCCAACGATCGGTGGTAAGAGTGCCAGGCAGCTTGGTGCAGAGAGAAACGAGCCCCAACTGCTTCCAGAGGCAAGCAATCTGGCAGCTCTTCAGGAGTGCTGGTAAGACTGCCCAGAGAAAGGTCTCTGGAGCCTTGGTTACGTGGACCCCCTCTGCCTCTATAGGGGTATCTCCCGGAATTGTTACCCCCTCTGCCCTTAGGGGTATCACCATCACCTGCGGTACAGAAAGGACACAGATTTTTGTGCCACATGTTCCCACTCCTCTGGTTCCTGGAAAAGGATCGTTGAGGGTTGGAAAAACGTAGGCCTACAGCAGACAGGGTCTTGCCATCCTGTTCACACCTGGCTAGCATGTCCTTCACTTTGGAACCAAAAAGCGAAGATGCTTTGATTGAAGCATACAGAAGGGGAGACTTGAAGGGATCCATGAGGTCACAAATGTGCATCCAGGTATGACGTCTCACAACTATGCCTGAACCCGCAGCTCTAGCTGCTCCTTCGGTTGCATGTAGCAAGCTGCAAGGCAAATTTGTTCTGTACCTCTTCAGACACCTGTCCTGCGAGTGTTCCAGAGAGGTCTGAGATCAAGTCTCTTTGGAGCCTTGTAAAATGTGCCAAATAGTTCAGAGACCGAACGGCAAAGGTCGCTGATGCAAGGACTCGCTTCCCCAATCTGTCCATGGCCTGGGACTCACTGTTGGGCGAATAGAAACCAGGACTCTCTTCAGAGAGATCCTTTATCGTGGCTGCCGCCACCAACATAGCGTTGACTGGTAAACCTCTGGACCAATGTGGGTTCTCCTCCGGAGGGGAAAGAATTTTTTCAGGTCTCCGAGGGATCTCCTCAACAGAGTCAGGGTTCTTCCATGTGCATTGCACGACGAGCTGCACTAACTTGTCGGCAGGTGGAATCACCCAAAAGGTAGATGGCTGGTCACGGAAAGCCTGCAGGAACACAGACTCCTCAGAGGAAGGGTTGGAGGGCTTCCAGTCACCCCTCTGCTTTAATATTTCAAGGATGTCTCCGAAGGAGACATCATCGGGGGGGTGACCGTGGGGACCCTTCACCATCATCGTAACCCGTGTCTTCTGTTAGGGACTCCTCAGGTGAATTAACGTGCTTCCACTTGCACGATCTCTTTCGTGGGGGCTTCTGAGGAGGACTCAGAAGAGTGGGCACCCTGAACAGGGGTTTCCTGCTGCTTTCCTGCCCAGTCACTTGGAGACGTAGCCAGTGGCAGCTGTAGCTCAGGGGAGAAAACTGGGGTTCCAAAGTTGGCAGAATGCTTCCAGAAGCAAGTGCCTTCTCCATCACATGGAAAGCAGGCCTGCCTGAAGAGATGGGAGCTCGGAACCAAGAAGGACAACCTGAGAACCGGGGTCACACCCCGCTCTGTCAAACCTGCTCCACAGGATGGAGCCTCAAGCCGCATCGGTGCAGATGAGGCTACCGGTACAGAGGATGGGACCGAAGGACCACACGGAAACATGCCCGGAACCGAGGAGCCCACCGCCCAATTACAAGACTAAGGAAGGACCGGTTCCGCGGGAACAGAGGACCAAAGAGACAGATCCGAAGCTTCAGTGAGGTCCACTACAGGTGCCAAGATGGGGGGGGGGGTTCCCTGAGAAGGATGTCAGAGCAGAAGGCTTTGTAACAGAAATGGTCAAAGGAAGAGAATATGATGGAATCCATGGAGAGGTCAACCCAAGTCCTACCGGAGGATGGGTCTTGGAAGGCGTGAGTATCCCCCTGGCTGCCAACAGTTGCTCCACAAGACACACCACATCAAGTTCTGAAAGGCTCCTGGTGGATCGAGTGGATACTCCGGACGGGGAGTCAGGTCGATCTAAGAACGAGCTATACACTTGACCCAGGAATGGGTCTATGGACGGAGAGCATCGGGTCCTTGGTGCATGATCTGCCAGCACCGGTGTCTCTACTTTAGAGACAGAAAGTAGTGGGTCAAATCCAGTTTTGTCGTAAAAGAGCTCGGTGCCAAGGGGGCACTCGGAGCTGAAACGGGAGGTTCAATCATCACTGCAGAGATAGGCATTGAAGGAGTGTACTGTGCCAAAATGGACACAGCCACAGGTGCCAAAGTCGTACCAGACGAGGTGAGGTCTATAGTCTGTGCTGGAGACAGTATCGGAGCCAGTGACGAAGCTGTCACTGATATAGCAACAGTCTAAGTACTCGGAGCAGATGAGGACGGTGCCGAGGAAGCAGATTTATGCCCAGAGGATAACTTTTTAATTTTAGGTTTCACAGACTTATCCTGGTCACCTGAGGGTGAAGTGGGAACCAAATGGGGTCTTTTCTTAACTTTCGCAGGAGGGGTTGGGGCCTCTATCACAAAAAGGGCCTCTGAAAAGGGAGATTTAAGCAGTCCCTTCAGAATAAGTTCATTCTTGTGCTGCGCTCGTTCAGAGTGCATTGGCTGAAACTTTGGCAAATCCCACAGGGAGGCTGCACCAAAAGGTGGGGCACCCCCAAACAATAAACAAAATCATCATGAGCGTCACTATTAGGTAGTTTACCATTAGACGAGGTAGTGCTTGAAACCATATAAACCCTTCTTATCCGACATCTTCAGAAGTAAACACAATTCAAAGTCAGAAAAAAGATTTAAATACACGCAGAATACATCAACAAACTCAAAATCACACACACCAACTAGACTAGGAAGAACAGGAGGAAGGAATACCAGCAATGGTATTCCAAGAATACCACAAGGGTAAAGAGAAAGGTTCGTACCAGCAATGGTACTTAAAAAGGTTACCAATGGGTAGAGATAGAAAATATCTAAAACTACCTGTAATTCGACAGGAAAAGGACTATAACTCACAAATATTAAGAAACAAACAAGTTTTCCACACAAAATATCAAATAAGTTTCCACTTAGTTGAGAGCTCGGCTGAAACGCGGCTTTACAGCTACGTCACAAACGAGATCTGAGGTAACAGGGGGAAGGGCACTGTGGGTAGAAGCTTAGCTCGAGACTTTTTGGCTGGCACGAGCTTGGTAATAGGCCAACTCTGTTCCGAGGGCTCAGAACTGAACCCATTAGTGGATGAATGGAAAGAAGATTAACATCATCAGATTGACAATTCAAAGTGGAAAGGGATGATGATGAAATGGGGGGGGGGCTCAAGAAACAAGCAGAGACTGGGATTTTGGATGCAGGTCTTTAAGGAGAATAACAATAATCATACAGAATATTATATCCATAAAGTAGCAGAAAGTATCCTAAGAACTAAGCCAATACAGGAATGGAGAACGGAGATTATGCAGACAGAGATGACAGCAATTAAGGATAAAGACAATAGGCAGGAGGAGGCTGGAATTTATTGGACAAAACTGGTAAAGGAACCAAGGTATTGGGAGCAAATAACTAGAGAGGGAAAGATGACAGAATGGGAAGATGCCAAGAATTTACTCAGACTGCAGGTTAGAGATTGCCTTCCCTATCAAAGATTATCAAAGTATACACAAAGACAAAGAAATAGGGGGTCCTAAACAACAGCCCAAGCACTGTTAAGTTTTTAGCAGAATCTAGAACAAATGCTGCTATTAAAAAAAGAATAAATAGTAAAGCATATAAAATACTACACGATAACTATAAGAATCAAACAGAGGAGGTTGGAAAGGACTGGAGAGAGAGACTGGATGAGCAATTCACAAAGAAACAATTGGAGGATATATGTACGTCTCCCAAATATGCAACAAAATCTAGAAGATTTAGGACTTTTGCTTGGAAATGTTTGCATAGATATTTTTATACCCCAAGTAGACACAGAATTTTTCCTCAGGTTGACAGCAAATGCTGGAGGTGTGAAGGGTACAGAGGTAATTGGGAATAAGAAGTTATGTACCTACCATAACGTTCCATGATAGTTGTCTTCATCTCGCCTTCTTTCTTGCTGTTTGGGATCGGAGCCGATCCTCGGCTCCAACTCGGCCATCTTCAATAGCTCGAGAGCTGTTTATTGGCGCGAGGCTACCCCTTATTCCATAATGCCTAGCAATAGCTACCCAGATCTCATTTGAAATAGCTAAACCAGACATTAGAGAAAAAACAGTTATCAAAAAAACTGGTTGTTCCCAGCATTCTAATATCTAGAATAGTTTAGGAAGAACTGGCCAGAAGAATAACAATAAAAGAATACTCAGCCAGTGAAAAAAGGAACTCCTCTCAATCCACTAGGACGGGGGACGGAGGGAGGGACGCAAGAAAGGCGGCGAGATGAAAACAACTGACATGGAACGTTATGGTAGGTACATAACTTCTTAATGTCAAGTTGTCTATCTCGCCTTCATTCTTGCTGTTTGGGACAGCGTCCCTAGCACCCTGGGTGACTCAGTGGAACAGACTCTTCAGAACAGTGGAACCAAAGTCAGCTCTGCTCCGGGAGACCATATCCACCTTGTAATGAGAGATAAAGGTATGAGGGTTTGCCCATGTGGCAGCTGCACAGATGGAATCCATGGGCAACCTAGACTGAAAGGCTACAGTGGTGGCTAAAGCCCTAGTAGAATGACCTTTCGGTTTAATTGGTAACTCTTTGCTACTTAACTGATAAAAGTAATAGTGTGGGACAACCATCTGGATAAGGTCACCTTGGAAACTGGGAGACCTTCTTTGTTCAAGACATAAGAAAAGAATAATTGGTCTGACTTTCTTATTTCTTTAGTTCTGTGCAGGTAAAAACGCAATTGTCTATGAATGTCCAATTGGTGAAGTTTGTACTCTGCCTTGTTGCTATGATTTGGGAAGAACACAGGGAGATCTATAGATTGGTTTAAATTATTTTCTGAGCAGACTTTAGGAAGAAACAAAGGATTAGTCCTCAGAGCAACTCTGTCCTTGTGAAACTCCAGGTAGGGAGGACGAACACATAGTGCCTGAGTTCTGAGACACGCCTAGCTGAAGTGATAGCTACCAGAAAGAGTGTCTTCCAAGATAGAAACTTGATGGAGCGGGAAGCTGCTGGTTCAAAAGGGGTCAAAATTAAAGAAGTAAGGACTAAATTAAGGTCCCAAGGGGGAGGAGCATCTCTCACAGGAGGTCTAAGAAGAGATGTTCCTCTCAAAAAAGCTTTACAGAGCTTATGAGACATAATGTTAGAATTTGACCAACCAATATGAAAATTAGAAATGGCCGCTACTTGTACCCTAATCGTAGCGGAAGCGGCCCCGTAGTGAAACAGTTGTGCCAAGAATTACAGAATTTCATGGAGTGGGGCTGAGAAGGGATCCACATTCCTAGACTCCGCCCAACAAGAAAAATGTTTCCATTTGGTAGCATAAGTTTTTCTCGTTGTAGACTTGTGAGAGGAGATGATAATCTCACGTACTGCTGGGGAAATGATGGGAAGCCTGGCTAAGGTTGGAGGTGGAGCAACCAAGCTGTGAGCTGGAGAGTTTGGAGGGATTGATGCAACCCACCTGATTGATGAATCAGGAGAAATGGAATTGGGTCCAGAGTCCAGGGTTGATCCAGAAGGTAATGGTGCAGGAAATTACAGTTGTGTACACTTACCATAAAAGTAGATGTTACAGTGTATTCAGTGTTGCAGTCATTATATTTGGGTAATCCTGCTGGCAGGTTGCCCTCAGCCGGTCTGAATTCCAAAGTCTTGGATCCTGCGTCGGCCGCTGTGGCCCCTTCCCTGAAGTCAGGTCATCAGGGGTATAAAAGAAGCGGCTGACGCCATTTTCTTCAGTTTTTCTTGCCCCAAATGTATATAAATATATATATATATATATATATATATATATATATATATATATATATATATATATATATATTCAGAGAAGGAAAGATGAGATCCAAAAGAAAACAGGAGGAAGGAGGGTGGGTAACCTGGACTGCAATAGTGAATACACTCGAACATCTACATTTATGGCAAGTGTAAACAAAGTACAGTTTTGTACCTACCATAAATGTAGATGTCCGATAGATATGCAACTGCAGTCATAACATATGGGTTGTCCTGCCTCAGGCAGCCCTCGGTCGGCCGGATTCCAAAGTCTGGGTCCGGCGTCGGCCGGTGTCGCCTCCTCTCCGACGTCAGAACGGCTGGAGTATAAAGGCATCGGCCGACGCCATCTTCTTCAGTGTTTCTTGCCCCAGATGCCAGATGCCCTCCAAGGAAGGCTAAATTTGGTGAATGGATAAACAATTCCAGACATGCACAACAGTAATAAACAGATACACCATAAAAGATACCACCAGCTAATAGGAATAGGGGTAGTGGACCCAAAAAGAAAGTTGCAGAGGGGTAGGAGGGAGGGAAAATCCAACTGCAGTTGCATATCTATCGGACATGTACATTTATGGTAGGTACAAAACTGTACTATGTCCTTCAAGAATGCAACTGCAGTCATAACATATGGGTTGAATACCATAGCCAAGCTGGGGGTGGTTGGAACTAAGAAAGGGATGGTGTAGCTAAAATGCCCTGCAGGACTGCCGAAGCAAAGCCTGCTCGGGATCTGGAGTATAAAGACAGGTTGTAGTGCTTGGTAAATGTATGCACTGAGCTCCATGTACCAGCCTCTAGAATGTCCTTTGTAGCCACCCCTCTTAGGAAAGCTGTGGATGTGGCTATAGCTCTGGTGGAGTGTGGCCTAATATTGGCTGGCACACCTTTTCCATGAAAGGAATAGCAGAATCTGATGCAGTGTCCAATCCATTTTGAAATTGTTTGTTTGGAGATTGCTTTTCCTTGAACTCCAGCAGCATAGGCTACAAACAGTTGGTCAGTCTTTCTGGTGGTCTTTGTTCTGTCCAAGTAGTAGCGTAGTTGTCTGCGTATGTCCAAAGTATGCAACAACTTTTCCCCCTTGTTTTGAGGATTGGGGAAGAATGTAGGCAGGTGAATGGCCTGATTTAGAGACACCCTGGAAATTACTTTTGGCATGAAAGAAGGACTGGTTCTTAGAGAGACTCTGTCCTGATGAAAAATGAGAAAGGGAGGTACTGCCATGAGTGCCTGTATCTCCAAGACTCTTCTTGCTGATGTTACTGCCAATAGGAAAACCGTTTTCCAGGAGAGAAATTGCATTTCTGAAGATGCTGCTGGTTCAAAGGGAGGAAGAGTTAATCTTTCCAAGACAAAATTGAGGTCCCATGCAGGTACTGGTGGTTTTCTGGGAGGTTTGATGTTCTTTATCCCCCTTAGGAACTGTCTTAGCAAGGGATGTGAAAACACAGGTGGATCACAATTGTATTTTGCTGAGATTGCTGAAGCATGAATCTTTATGGAAGAATATGAGAGACCAGTATGAAACATTTCTGCCAAGTATTCCAATATCTGAGGTATGCTCAATACTGTTGCATCCTGACCCTTGTTGGCATTCCAGATGATGAATCTCTTCCACTTGGCTGAATAAGTCTTTCTGGTGGAAGGTCTCCGTGCTTCCAGTAAAATCTCTTGTACTTCTTTGGAAAGAGAGATATCGGAAGAAGCTATGGTAACCTCCAGGCTGTCAGATGCAATGTTTGCAGGTTTTGATGAACAGTCCTGTAATTGTGCTGGGTTAGAAGCAGAGGCCATAGAGGCAGAGGCCACGGTTTGGTCCAAGTTATGCTCAGCAGCAATGGGTACCAGTGTTGCCTTGGCCAGACTGGAGCTATCAAAATGCCTGTTGGTTGTTCTGCTTTGATCTTCAGTAACACCTTGGTCAGCAGTGGTAGAGGAGGGAATGCACAAATTGTTAGAGAATTCCAGCTGAAGGAGAGAGCATCCGTTTTCCAGGCTAGAGGATGGTGAGTTCTTGTACAGAACTTTTCCAGGTGATGGTTCAGGTGAGAAGCAAAGAGATCTATGTCCGGTCTTCCCCATGCCCTTGTTATCTGTGAGAAGATGTGAGGATGCAGCATCCATTCGTGCAGATCCAAAAAAATTTCTGCTCAGCTTGTCCGCCAGAACATTGTCCTTGCCTGGCACAAACTGGGATTGCAAGTGGATCTTCAGACTCAGGGACTTTCCCCAAAGAATCATTGTTAATCTGCAGAGGGGATACGAATGAGTGCCTCCCTGCTTGTTTATATACCACATAAGTGGTGTTGTCTGTCCTTATTAGCAAATGTCCTTGCTGAAGTGATTTTTCGAAAGTTTCGATTGCACGTATCACTGCCAACATCTCTTTTTGATTTATGTGCAGATGCCTTTCCCTTGGGGTCCATTGCCCTTGAATGCATCTGTACTCCATGTGCGCCCCCCATCCATGATCCGAGGTGTCTGTTGTAATGATTTGACCTGCTTGAGGTTTGTTGAAAGACATGCCTTTGTTTATCTGACTTGCTTGAGCCCACCACAAAAATTCTCCTTGCAGACATGGAATAAGTGGGATTACGTCCTCTAGGCTTTGGCTGTGTTGGGACCATAAGCTTTTTAAGTACCATTGCAGCTTTCTCATATGAAGTCTTGCCAAAGGTATCAGAAGAATGCAAGATGCCATGAACCCCAGGGCCTGCAGAATTTTCCTTGCAGTCAGCTGGGAGAGCTTTGCTAGGCCTTTGAAGTACTCTGGTAACTGCTCTTGTTTTTCTTCTGTGAGAAAGGCCATTTGTGTTTTTGTGTCCAGTTTGGCTCCTAGGAAAATAATCTGTTGGGATGGCAGTAGTCTTGATTTTTGAATGTTGACTGTGTATCCCAAGGCCTGTAGTAATTGCATGACATAGTCCAAGTTTGTTATCAAAGTTTGTTTGTTGTCTGCTTGTATCAGGTAGTCGTCCAGGTAGGGGTATATTTGAATCCCCTGGAGTCTGCAGTGTGCCACTACTGATGCCAGGCATTTCGTGAACACTCTGGGCGCAGTAGATAAGCCAAACGGCAATGCTGAGAATTGATAATGCTCTGTCCCTGCAAGAAATCTGAGGTATCTTCTGCAACTGTGTCTGATTGGGACATGCAGGTATGCCTCCTTGAGGTCCTGAGTGACCAGCCAAGACCCCTTGCCCAGCATGGGAAGGAGTTGCTGTAACGTCAGCATTTTGAACTTTGGCACAATGAGAAAAGTATTTAGAATAGACAAGTCCAGTATAGGCCTCCATTTGTTTTCTTTTCTTGGAACAAGGAACAGTCTTGAATAAAAACCCTGGCCTTGTTCCTGAACAGGGACCTTTTCTATTGCTTTTATTTTTAGCAGCTTTGAAACCTGAATGAGTGCATCTGCCCTTTGATGATGTGGCAGGTTTGGCATGTCTTGTCTTATTGGTAAAGTATGGAAGTGGAATCTGTAACCTTTGTCTATTAAATCCAGAATCCAGTTGTCCTTGGTTAAGATATGCCAGTTATTTGAGAATAAGGATAATTTTCCGCATAAAGGTGCTTCTTTTTGAGCCTTGGTAGGTGGTATGAAAGTCAAGTCATTGTGATTGTCCTTGTGGTGTAGCTGGAGTGGCTGCACCACTTCTTTGATTTGGTGGTTGCCATTGGCGGCCCCTGTAGGAGCCTCGGTATTGCCCTCTACCTCGAGCACGCCTGTTTTTCCCCTTTGAAACTTGTCAGATTCTGGAAAGGACCAATTCTTTGAAGGCCAATTCCTGCTGAATCTGGGTGGCTGAACCTGGAGGAAATCTTTGACTGTCTGAAATGATTTAGCCTTTTCCTCAATGGACTTCAACACATCT
This sequence comes from Protopterus annectens, assembly GCF_019279795.1. Taxonomy (NCBI): domain Eukaryota; kingdom Metazoa; phylum Chordata; order Ceratodontiformes; family Protopteridae; genus Protopterus; species Protopterus annectens. Next base: position 784,351,513 of record NC_056743.1, read on the forward strand.
TGTGCATTAGCACCAAAAAGCTTCTGTTTTTCCAGAGGTGCATCAAGTAGCTTTACTTTGACATGGTCTGGCAGTGGCTGTTCTTTTAACCAAGCATGTCTACGTATAACAGCCCCTGTCATAGCTGCCCTACATGAAGCCTCCAATGCATCATAACCACACTGAAGAAAATGATTGCTAACCTGCTGAGTGTTATGGACCTGATCCTGCAATGCCTTTCTATCAATTGGCTCAGGAGAGGCTAGTTTTTTCTGTAAATCATCCAGTAAATAATCCTGGTACTGAAACATATGAAAAAGACAGTTATGTGACCTCATGGCAAGGGTGGTAAAAGTATAAACTTTTTACCCCATCTCTCCAGGGACCTTGCTTCCCTATTCGCTGGCAGTGGATTCTTGACTGAGGAAGTAGCCACTCCTTTGGGGCCCTATGAAATAGTTTCAAGATCCACAGAGTGGGCCTTAAAGAGGTGCTTGTGAGTGTCAGGGACCCTGTAATACCTGTCTGGCTTGACAGGAGCAGGAGGGAGAGAATCAGGGTTAGCACTGGAGTCGGAGAAAACATCATACAGGACATCCATAACTGGAGGGATAGCTAAAGGTCTGTGCTGGGGTAGCTTGAGGAAAGTACGTAACCTTTTTCTAGAATCAGAAAATTCCTGACCCTGCCACTTGAAATGTTCCCTCAGAGTGGAGGACTTCACCGAACGAAAAATCCTCTGGAGGAGAGGCAGAAGGAATTGACTCCTCAGCATCAGAGTCCTCATAGGCCTGGAAGGATTCTTCTTGGGTATCAGAATGTTCAGAATCCCCAGAGGCTTCATCTGAAGAGAGGTTGTCAGCCTGCTCAGTTCTAGGTCTTTTTTCTGCAGGCGGCTGAGAACCTCTATCTGGGTGAGGTTGAGACCCCCTGATAAGAGAAATAAGATCTGCAGCCAGAGACATGATCTGTTTATCAGAAGAAGGGGCCTGGGCAGAAGGTTTAGGATGGGCCTTGGCCTGACTGGCGGCCTTAGCACGTGCAAAGGCCTTGATGGACATGGATACAGGAGGCCTAACTGCCCCACGTGTAGGAGTAACCTTGTCCACGGGAATGGTGTCGGGTAGATCCAGAACTTCGGTTTCTGGAGGGAAATCAATAACCGGCACCGGTGTAGTCTCGGGACCGAAGGACATGTTAATGCTGTGTCGTCGGCCTGAAGCGGTTGAATTACCGCTTCCGACGGGACTGAAGCACTCGCGAAGGGCTTAGGAGAAATATCGGTAGAGAACGCGGGCCGCGGATGTCGGTCCCGGTCCTTTCGTTTTTTGGTAATTTGTGCTGTCGGTTGTTCCAACGGCATGATATAAGCGAAAGATTCGCCAAAAAAGTCTTCGGCAAATTCTGCACGGCGCCTGAGAGTGCGCTTATTAAAGCAAGCACAGGCAGCACAGGCCGAGACGTCGTGGTCTGGGCCCAGGCAAGGGAGGCAGTAAGAATGGAAGTCCTTATGAGGTATTTGTTTACCACAAGACAAACGATTATTAACTTTCTCAATTTGTTCTGACATCGGCTGAGGCAAGAAAAAAGTTCCCCAATGGGGTACTTAGCTTTTAGATGACTTTGGTACTGAAAACACAGGAGCTGACCGACCGGCACTTGCGAAATGCTTCTGCTTCGGGCACCGCGCGGCAAGAAAGACTGAAGAAGATGGCGTCGGCCGATGCCTTTATACTCCAGCCGTTCTGACGTCGGAGAGGAGGCGACACCGGCCGACACCGGACCCAGACTTTGGAATCCGGCTGACCAAGGGCTGCCTGAGGCAGGACAACCCATATGTTATGACTGCAGTTGCATTCTTGAAGGACATCTGTAATATGTTCTTCGTGTTTCACTGTTGCAGTCATTACATTTGGGTAGAGTCCCAAAGCTATGGTTGGGAGGCTGGAACTAGACAGCAATAGTAGCAGTTATGAGGCCCTGCAGGACTGCAGTGGCAAAGCCTGCCCTGGATTTAGAGTAGAGTGGCATATGATAATGCTTTGTGAAGGTGTGCACTGAACTCCAAGTAGCCGCCTTTGAAATGTCTCTGGTTGGTACTCCCCTGAGAAAGGCTGCTGTAGTGGCTGCAGTTCTGGTGGAATGAGGCCTAATGCTCTTAGGCACTGGCTTGCCACGGTCTAAGTAGCAGAAACGAATGCAGTGGCCTAACCACTTAGAAATAGTCTGCTTTGAGATAGGCTTCCCTTGTGATCCTGCAGCATAAGCCACTAGTAACTGCTCTGTCTTCCTGAAAGCTTTGGTTCTGTCCAAGTAAAATCTAAGCAGTCTGTGTACGTCCAAAGAATGCAGAATTCTCTCCCTCTTGTTCTGTGGATTCGGGTAAAAGTTTGGCAGATGGATGGCTTGGATGGCTTGGTTAAGAGCCACACTGGACACTACTTTAGGCATAAATGTTGGGTTTATCCTCAGGGAGACCCTGTCTGGATGAAAAATGATGAAAGGTTCCACAGCCATGAGCGTCTGTAGCTCTGAAACTCATCTTGCAGAAGTAATTGCTAAGAGAAGAGCTGTTTTCCAAGATAAAAACTTCATATCAGCCGCAGCAGCTGGCTCAAAAGGAGGCAGTGTGAGCTTTTCCAAGACATAGTTGAGGTCCATGCAGGTATTGGTAGTCTCCTTGGGGGCCTTACATTTTTGGTTCCTCTGAGGTACTGCCTTAATAAAGGGTGAGAAAAAAGTGGTGGCTCTGTATTGTAATGAGCCGATATGGCAGAGGCATGAATTTTAATTAATGAAAAAGATAAGCCTTTGTCCAGCATCACAGTTAAGTATTGTAAAATCTGAGGAATATTTGGTATCACTGTATCATTTCCTTGTGCCTGGTTCCAGGCACAGAATCTCTTCCATTTTCCAGCATAAGACTTTCTAGTACTAGGCCTTCTGGCTTCCAGAATGATATCCATCACAGCTTTACTGAGTGGTGTTTTTTTGTATGACTACATTATCCGCCATGCTGCCAAGTTTAATGTCCTGAGTTGGCTGTGCATGATCTGACTGTTTCGCTGGTACAGTAGTCAAGGTATGTGAGGTAAGGTCCAAGCTGGGTATAGAGATAAGTTCCTTAGTAATGGATACCAGTACTGGCGTGGCTAGTCTGGGGCAATCAGTATCATCTTTAGCTTCTCCTGTCTGACCTTTAGGAGCACCTTGGGGAGGACAGGCAGTGGAGCAAAGGCATATACTGATAGGTTTTTCCAGCTGAAAGATAGGGCATCCACCTTCCATGCTCGTCTGTGATAAGTCCTTGTTCAGAATCTTTTTAGTTGGTAATTGAGAGGGGAGGCAAATAGATCTATGTCCAGGTATCCCCATTTCCTTGTTATCATGCTGAAGACTTGTGGATCCAGCTTCCACTCGTTGGGATCCATGAGGTTTCTGCTTAGTTAGTCTGCCAGAGTATTTTCCTTTCCTGCAGAATTGTGCCTGTAGATGTACTTGGTAATTCAAAGCTGATGCCCCACAAGGTCATGGCTAGTCTGCAAAGGAGGTAAGAATGTGTGCCCCCCACTTGTTTATATACCACATTACCGTGGTCAGTAGTTGTTCCGGTTGAAGTAGGTCCTTGAAGGCTGTCAGTGCATTTTGAACAGCTAACATCTCTTTTTGATTGATATGTAGATGCATTTGGTTTGAGGGCCATGTGCCCTGAATGCATCTTCCTGCCATGTTGGCTCCCCAAGCATACTCTGATGCATCCGTTGTTAGTGTCTGCCTGGCTGGAGGTAATGTGAATGGCTGTCCCTTGTTCTGGTGACAAGCCTTTGCCCACCATCGAAACTCCTGTTGCAGGCAAAGAAAGAGAGTAATGACTGTTTCCAGGATATGGCAATGTTGAGTCCAAACACTTTTTAGGTACCATTGAAGTTTCCTCATATGCAGTCTGGCATATGGAAGTAGTAGGATGCATGAAGCCCAAAGCCTGCATAATTTTTCATGCAGATAACTAGGCCTTTGTTGCTAATACTTTGAAATAGGTAGTCAGTTGCCTTTGTCTGGCGTGAGATAGCGCCCAGGAATATTCTCTCTTGTGAAGGTACTAGTTTTGATTTCTTTTTGTTGACTGTGTACCCTAGGCATGTTAGAAATCTTTTCACAAACGCCAGATGTTGAAAAAGAATGTCCTTGTTCTCTGCTTGAATGAGACAGTCGTCCAAATAAGGATATATTTGTATTCCTCTTTGTCTTGCAGAATGCAATTACTGGTGCCAGGCACTTTGTAAAGACCCTGGGCACAGTAGATAAGCCAAAGGGCAGTGCAGAGAATTGGTAATGCATTGAACCAGCCTTGAATCTTGGGTATCTTCTGCATGATTGTCTGATTGGAACATGCAGGTATACCTCTTTTAGGTCTAAAGTCACACGCCAAGCATTCTTGCCCAGCATGGGCAGAAGCTGCTGCGAAGTCAACATTTTGAATTTCGGAATATCCAGGAAAGTGTTCAGAATAGATAGGTCCAGTATCAGCCTCCAGGCCTTGTCCATTCTGGGTACCAAGAACGGTCTTGAGTAAAATCCTTGTCCCTGCTCTTGTTCTGGTACTTGTTGAATGGCCCCCATGTCCATGAGGAATGAGACTTGTTTTTGTGCCTCTGCCCATTGATTTTTTGGCAGATCTGGCCAGCTGTTTGCCTTTGGCAGAGTATAGAAATGGAACTTGTAGCCTTGTGACACTATATTTAGAACAGACGTGTCCTAGGTTATGATGGGCCAATTTTGAGCAAAAAGTGCTAATTTTCCCCCTAAGGGTGTTGCCAGGAGATAAGTGCTTGGTGCAGGCAGGGGGAAGTCATTGGGACTGTTTTCTGTATGCTTGTGATCTATCTTCTCCAGCTTTGGAGGTAGAGGCCCCCCATTGCTTGGCCCTCTAAGAACCTTGCACCTGGGATCTGCCCCTAGGGCATCTGGATCTGCCCCTTTGAGGTCTGTCTGACACAGGAAAGGACCAATTCTTTGTAGGCCAGTGTCTACTAAACCTTGATGGCTGTACTTGTAAAAAAATATTTGACAGTTTGAATAGATTTAGCTTTGTCCTCCATTTTCTTTAACACCTCTTCTGCCTTAACACCAAACAAAGTATCATGCTGTAAAGGTGCATCTAGTAATTTTACTTTAACATGATCAGGCAGATTTTGTTCCTTTAACCAAGCATTCCTCCTAATTACAGAACCCATAATTGCGGCCCTGCAGGAGGCCTCCAAAAAATCAAAACCACATTGCAAAGTATGTTTTCCAACTTGTTCTGCTGCATGCAATAAATCCTGCATTTCCTTGTTTTCTGCACATTCAGAATTTAACAACATTTTCTGTTTAAGCAATCCCATGACATGTTGCTGATACTTAAACATATGAAATTGACAGTTTAAGGCCCTTATAGCCAAAGTTGCAGATGTGTAAACATTTTTTTCCCATCTATCCAGTGCCCTTGTATCTCTGTCAGAGGGGGTTGGGTTTTTTGCAGTGGAAGCCTTAACTCCCTTTGGACCCTGTGAAATAGTTTCTGGGTCAGCAGCAGGGTTTCTAAAAAGAAATTTGTGGGAGTCAGGAACCCTGTAATATCTGTCAGGCTTAACAGGAGCTGGGGGTAAGGAGTCAGGGGTCAGACTAGACTCCGAAAATACATCATCTACAATGTCTAACACAGGTGGAATGGCTAGAGGCCTGTGCTGAGATAGTAAAAAAAATCCCTGAGTCTTAAGATTCTGAAAAATCTTGGCTCTCCCAGCGGAAATGCTCCCTCATGGTATGCAACGTTTCCCCAAAGGAATAGTCCTCAGGAGGAGATGCTGAAGGTATAGATTCTTCAGCATCAGAATCCTCATAGGGGGAAGCGAATATTCCTGATCAGAAGAGGAATCAGAAGAAATAGAAACCTGATCTGAAGATTCATAGTCGGTGTCTTCCCTAAGCCTCTTAATCAGGAGGGTGATGAGAACTCCTGATCAAAGTAATCAGGTCTTCGGCCATTTTGAGCATCCGTTTTTTTGGGCATAGAGGCCTGTCCACGAGCCTCTTGAGTTTGTTTCCTTGCTTTAGAAGGTGCTTTAGTCTTTGCCTTTGAAGCTGAAGTCGTTTTTACTGTAAAGATGTTTAGGTCTGAATACACCCTAAGAAACCGGTACCTGCTCAGCGGCTCCGGACCCATCTGAGGGATTAGCGTCCGATGCTCCAATACCTTGAGTATCCAGCGGCATGGCCGGCTCCACGTGGGAGTCGGTAGTGGCCTGCGACTCTAAAGTAGCGGGAGTCAAGGGCTGTGAAAGCGCCTCACTGAGAACCAGCGACTGGCTTAGGAGAAGCTTCGTCGTCTGTTTTGGGCCTTGGTTGTTTTTCTTTATCCTTTTCTTTGCGTTTTTTAAAAACTCCGGTAGTCGGACGGCTATCCGACATTTCAGGATAATTAAACCGATGTCCAAAAAAGTTTAAAGCAAAATCATACAGACGCTTAATAGGGCATTGGTTAAATCTAGCACAGAACCGGCAACCAGTAACGTTGTGATCAGGGCCGAGGCAAGGAATACAGTAAGAATCAAAATCCTTATGAGGTATTTGCTTTCCACAAGAAATACAATTATTAACTTTTTCTGACCGGTCTGGAGCAAGAAAAAAAGATTCCCTAACGGGGTACTTAGCTTTATTGAAGACTTCGGATCTGAAACTCAAACACGAAAATCTCAGGAGTCGGCCGACCGGCATTTGCGAACTGCTTCTGCTTCGGGCACCGCGCAGCAAGAAAGACTGAAGAAAATGGCGTCGGACACTTCTTTTATACCCCTGACGACCTGACGTCATGGAAGGAGCAACAGCAGCAGACACAAAACCCAAGAACTTGGAATTCAGGCCGGCTGAGGGCAACCTGCCAGCAGGATTACCCAAATGTAAGGACTGCAACAGTGAAACACGAAGAACATCGGGAACCATATCTGTCGAGGCCAGTAGGGGGGCAATGAGGATAATTTTGCAACCTAACGATTTTGCTTTCTGTATGAGTTTTGGTATCAGGGGAAACTAAGGAAAAGCATAAAGAAGTCCCTGAGGCCAATTGTGGACTACAGCGTCTCTGGGTATGTGACCTGGAAGCGGAAGAAGGGAGAAGTAGTTGCTGCATTTGATGTTGAAGGGGGTGGCAAAAAGATCGCAGCAAGGCTGTCCCCATTTGTGAAAAATAAGATCCGCAACTTCCTGATTCAGAGACCACTCGTGAGGCATAAGGATAGCTCTGCTGAGCCTGTCCGCTATGACGTTGGATCTCCCAGGGATGTGCGTCGCAATCAGAAAACGTTGGAAGGAAATCACCCACTGCCAAAGTCTGAGTGGTTCTCCAGACAGGGGGTAGGATCTGGTTCCGCCCTGCTTGTTGATGTACCACACCACCGACATGTTGTCCGTTTGAATTGTAATGGTCCCGGAAGGAGGAGAGTCTTGAAGAGCTTGCAACGCTAGGAGCACGGCTCTCATTTCTAGGACATTTATATGCAGATGGTACTCGTGAGGTTGCCAAGTGCTTTGGACTGTCCTGCCCAGATAATGACCTCCCCACCCTGTAGGGAGGCGTCTGTCGTCACTGTGGCTACCGGAGGGGGGTTGTATGAAAGGTCTTCCCTGAGTAACTAATGGAGAGACCATCCACCAAGAAAGGTGTCTTTTGCATGCCTCCGTGATAAGGATCATGCGAGACATGGGTAGCTCTTGGAAGGACCACTGTGTGAAAAGAAGCCACTGAAGAATTCTCATGTGGAAGTGCGCTAGTGGGATTAGAAGAATGGCCGCTACCATGGAACTCAGCGTTTGAAGGACATACCTGACTTGATCCTTTTGCTCTGCATTAGAATATGTACTTGTTAGCAAACTGTGGACACTCTTTTTAGTGGTAACCTTGCGAACATATCCCTTGTGTTTAAGTTTGCTCCTATGTAAGTGATAGACTGACAGGGCAACAAGGCAGACTTTTCTAAATTTATTGTAATACCTAGCTGGGTGCAGGATGTGATTGTATAATCCCATGCTTGTAGGAGTTGATGCCTGGTGGTAGCAATGCGGAGCCAGTCGTCTAGATATGGAAACACCTGGAATCCTTGATGTCTCAGGTGAGCCGTGACCACTGCCATACACTTGGTGAACACCCTGGGGGCTGTGGTGAGACCAAAGGGCAGAGCTCTGAACTGGTAATGACTGGCCCCCACCCGAAAGCGAAAAAATCTCATGTAGCGTCTGTCCATTTTGATATGGTAGTACACGTCCTGAAGATCTATCGAGCACATCCAATTGTCCTGACCCAGAAAGGGTAGAATGGACTGTAGCATGACCAACCGAAACTTTGTTCTTTGTACAGACTTGTTTAGTCTGCTAAGATCCAGAATCAGTCTCCAGTCCCCTGTCTTTTTTTGGTACCAAAAAGAACCTTAAGTTCCAGATCCGTGCTGGTCTGCGGGGACTTCCTGGATGGCTCTTTTTTCTTGCAGTTTTGAAACTTTTATTACTGCTTGCTCCTTCAGATTGGGTGGCACATCTGGAAGGATTTTCTTTGACTGTAAAGGGGGTTGATGGAAGGGAATTTTGTAACCTCCGGATATAATGGGACGTACCCATCTGTCTTTTGTTAAATTAGCCAGGCTTTTGGGTACAGTGAAAGTCTTCCCCCGACTGCCTCCAGAGGTGAGCAGCCAGGCGGGCAACCCTTCAGGGATGCTGGAAGGGCTTTTCAGAGAGAGATTCTCTGTTGCCCTGGTTCTGCGGACCACCTCTGCCACGAGGGCAGCGTCTATTATTATCGTTTCCCCCTCTGCCTCTGGAGGAAAAATCACTACATGTGTCAGCCAAGGCTCCCTGAAATTTATGGAACCACGTTTTCCCACTCTTCTGACCCTTGGGGTAAGGTCTAGAGGGAGTTGAAAAATGGACTCCTACGGCAGAGAGAGTCTTGCCTTCTTGCTCACACCTAGTCAACGTGTCTTTCACCTGTGTCCAAGCTACACACTACTTGCTCCATCGGTTGCATAGGAAATGAGCCTCATGGAGGAGTTAACTATAGAATTAAGCGTCGCTAGCTGCAAAGCTACTTTGGCTTGTGCTCCCTCAGCTGTAGGATCTCTTTAAGGTGATCCCTTTGAAGTAGAGTAAAATGACAGATAGTTCAGTGACCTCATGGAGAAGGTCGCCGAAGCAAACATTCACTTTCCGTACATGTCCATCGTCCTAGACTCCTTGTTAGGGGATGAACAGATGAAGAGGTCTCTGCTAGCTCTTTTTTGGTGGCTGCTGCTACCACCATGGCATCAACGGGCACACCTTTAGAAAGGAATTGCTTATCCTGGAGGAATGTAATAAATTTACTAGGTCTCCTCGGAGTTGGTTCCACTGTGTCCGGAGCTGACCAAGCCTTACGAGCCAATACAGACATAAGTGGGTCGAAAGGCGGAGAAATCCAGGAGGTGGAAGGTCATGAACCGAAAGCATCCAGGAATACAGACTCATCCTCAGTAGCGGCTAGGGAATTCCAGTTCCCCCTCTGCCTAAGCATTTCCAGGATGTCCGAGAAGGAAACATCTTCAGAGGGGGATCTCGGGGACCCTTCCGATTCATCTAAGTCTGTATCAGAAGTGACAGACTCAGGGGAGTCAATGTGCTTCCTCTTGCACTTCCTCTTCCGAGGGGGCTCCTCTGAGTGATCAGGGGAGGCCTCGGAAGAAGAGGAAATACGAAATGTGGGGTGTCCTGGAGCACTGGTTCCCCACGCTTGGGGTCTGGAGGAGGAGCAGAGGTTGGCACAGGCATTACGGGGGACGGCGCTGGTAGTGGAACTGACTCGGGGGGACAGCACACTCCGCATGACCTCAAAGGCATCCCTGTCTCGAGGCAGAAAAAGCTCCGGTTCCGAAGAAAAAGGAATCTTTCTCCGAGCCAAGAGGGACGGCTCCAAGGCCGATGTTGGAGCAGAGTTCACCTGTGCCGATGCTCAGAGAGTAAGAGAATGGGGTCAGACAAGGGTCGGATGCGACTCGCCCCCTCTGAGCCGACGAGGGAGCCTTGGCATCCAGAGCCCTCGATGGAAGGTACCATCGAGGTAATCTGAGCCAACGTCAGAACCGAAGGGGATATGGTTATCGGAGCCAACGGTTCCACTACTCGAACCCCAACAAACTCTGGCTCCAAACTCATTGAAGTCGGAGGAGGAACATCAAGTGAAGTGGATGGAGCCAATACCTGTTAAGGAGGGCTGGACAATAATTTAGCTAGTGCCTGCGACTTTAGCAACCTACTGACTACTCTCTCCAGATCATGATCTGACAGCCTAGAGGATTGACAGGAGTGAGAGGAGTGAGGATCGGTGGCTACGCTCACTTTGAAGTAATGGAGACCGAGGAGCCGAATGCACCGACTCTAAGGAAGGGGACCTCAGCCTCTTGTGGCTCCGCGACGGCTCCGAAGCATCCGATGAAGCCGACGGGGAGGTTGTCTTGTCTGTGCCAGCCGGAACGGACTTAGAAGGTAAATCCTGCACAGGAGTCGGCTCCGTGGGTGGAGCCGACGGCTTAGTGGATTTTGGGGATTTCACTGGCTGTGAACTCTTTGCCGGTGAATCCTGGGGTTTTAACAGACCCCCAAGAATCAGTATGTTCTTACGCTCCTGCAGGACTCTTGGACTAAAAGCATGGCAAACAGAACAAGAGTCCTGCAGGTGAACAGCTCCCAAACAGTAGACGCAACTAGTGTGCCCATCTGTCAGAGACATTTTCTGACCGCATAAGTCACACTTCTTGAATCCAGAAACCTTAGCTTCCTTAGACATGACTGTACCAAAAAAAGGGAAGACTAAGTAAGTAAATACAGACAAAAAACAGTACTACAATAGACAAAACACACCAGTACTATGTATAACTATGAAGGAAATCTAAGATATAATATAATTAAATAATATATATATATATACATATATATATATATATATATATATATATATATATATATATATATATATATATATATATATATATATATATATATATATATATATATATTTTTTTTTTTTTTTTTACAATAAGGGAAAAAAGAAGTAGGCGAGCCTCTAAGTTAAATGGCTAACCTAGGGATGGGGGAGGGGCAGAGAACTCTCTAACTTAAACGAGTTCTATCAAAAAGAGTAGAGACACTATAGAAAAAATAACTACAACATGTATAACTAACTCTAAATAGAAAGAATACTAGAAAATTTAAATTCTAAGGAAAGTTTACACAAAAAGTTAAATATACCAGCCTGAGCCAGAAAAACGACACCCTCGCAGCTGAAGTGGCAAACGAGATCTGGGTAGCTATCGCTAGGCATTATGGGATATGGGGTAGTCTCGAGCCAGTAAACAGCTCTCGAGCTATTGAAGATGGCCGAGTCGGAGCCAAGGATCGGCTCCGATCCCAAACAGCAAGAATGAAGGCGAGACAGACAACTTAACATCATATTTTCTGGGTTAGTGTGGTGAGTTGTAAGAATAAGCATTTCCTGTAGGATGCACTGTCAGAGGTGTTGGGTGGGCAGACTGCTGTGGCGAGAGAGATGATTCTTCTGAGCTATAATACAGAATTGTCTAGATATGGTAAGGCCTTGCTGTGTCTAACTATGGTGGCTGTCAAAAAAGCAATTACTAGAAAATAGAAATCAAAATCTAAACCAACTAAACTAGAAGTAGTGAATATAGTAGCACAGACAAAGCAACTGGAATTGAGATCTTAAGAAAAGAGTAGGAGCAAACTACATAGGAAAAAATGGGAATTGTGGGAATACATGCAGGAGAAGAATAATGTTTAAAACAAGTTGACCATTTTGTTATAGGACCTAAACTGGGAAAATTCAGGGCCGCCCCGGGAAGCCAGGTCTGCAATCCCATTCTCCCAGCCCTCATTGGAGTAGAGATAGGGCAGACATGTCATCTCTCACCGAGGCAGGCAGGTTGGCCTCCTGTCCTTCACCAGGCACTGTGGGGTTGCCACTGTGTGAATAGCACCATCTAGGAGGCAAGAGGCTTGAAACGATGTACATTCATCGGCACCTGGCACATTGGGGGTGAGAGACTGAGGTGGGCTGCAAAAAGTGCAGAGATGGGGAGACCCACGGCCATCTCCCCTGCAAGTTTGAAAGCCCTAGGTGCAAGGCAAAGTGGAGAACCAGTGTCACGGAAGTCTGGATGAGGGACTGTCTGAGGCTTTGTGACCCAGCAGAGTTCCATGAGGCTGGAAGATCCCCTGGGAGGCTCCAAGAGCACGTATGACACTGCATGACTTGGCAGCGGTTAGGAGATATGTAACCTTGGAAAAGAACTCTCTCTCCTGGGTAGAAGTGGAACCCCAGAGGGGGTCAGTCCTGATGGAAGTCTGGAAGGAAGAGATGTGGAAAGTGACTGATACAGGACAGCTCTCGCCTCGGTGAGGGGGTACGGACCATGCCCCCTCTGGGACGGAAGTCTGGAAGGGGGAGAGGCAAATAGTGGTAGTGCAGGGCAAGCTCCTGCCTGGGTGAGGGGGTCAGGCAGAGCTCCCACAACGGAAGTCCTTAAGGAAGCACTAGGGGAGACAGCAGCAGGTCCTGGAGAGCTCCTGTCGGGGTGAAGGCATCCAACATCACCCCATAACCGACAGCATCCTTGAAAAATCTCAAAGTCCTCAGAGCTGCTCTGGATGGGAAAACAGGGGAATTCTGAAGCCTTCATGAGAGCAGATCTGCCCCTCAGTGGCAGAGGGGAGTTCCGGTGGAGCGGACAGGTTCGTAGGGAAGCTCCCCTGAGAGGGTCCAAGGGCATGAGCAATCCGGCACGATTTGGCAGCCTGCAAGAGACATACAGGCGGCGGAGGCCCCTGACATGGGGGTGCCACGGCTGGGGAAGGTCTCTTGGCCAGGTCGAAGGGTAAGACTGTAGGGTTTGGCCCTGACAGAAGTCAGTACGGGAGTGCCAGGCAGATGGGTGTAGGGCCTGGACAGCTCCTGCCTGGGTGAGTAGGGACAAGCAGAATCCCCCACGACGGAAGTCCTTGAGGGAGTGACTGACTGATGGCGGCTGAGCCTGGAAGGCTCCTGCCAGGGCGAAAGCATCCGACATTACCCCATACCCAATGACATCCCCCAAAAATCGCAAAGTTACCAGTTCTGCTCAGGATGGGAAAGCACGGGGACTGGCCACCCTGGGAAGCCAAGTCACCATTCAAACTGAGCAGTCTAAACTGGGACATTTCTGTGTCCCAAAGACAATGTTTGGGATTCCGGGACAGAGACTTCCAAACTGGGACTGTCCTGGAAAAAGTGGGACTGTTGGTCCCCTTGGTTTAAAAGAAGGCAGGACTTAATGAGCTATGTAATGTTTGACTGAAAATGATTGGGTAGATTATAAGTGATGTCTAATGATTGCAACTGGGAGTGGGTCAGTATGGTTTCTGATGTAAAATACTTGCAACTAGGATTGTGTCTATGCGGTTTGTTTTCATTTAATGTATGACCGCCTATGTTGTAAGCAATGGTTTAAGAAAGATGTTTCTTGTTTAAAAAAAAAGGGCAGGAATTGAATAGTTTATGTAATGCTGCTTACGTTACATAACTTATAACAATATACATGAAGTATAATGCTCGTAAACGTGAACTTGTTAATACAGCTTGATCACTTTTATATAAATGTAAATTTGCCTATATCACAAGTAATATTAACGGTGTTTAAAAAAAAAAAAAAAAAAAAAAAAAGGACAGTGAAGTTGTTAGTTAAGTATACTTACCACAAGAGCAGAGCTTCAAAACAGAACACCAACAGATATCTGTAAGAGTAGATCTTCAATATAAAGGGACTCTAACAGCAAATCTTACATTACTCAGCCTCACACCGATGATCTTTTAGCCTGCAACAGCAGAAGCAGTGGATCCTTTCCTTCCTTACACAGGCCAATGAAAGCTTGTATGGGGTGAGAATGTCTCCCACACATGCAGGATTGTTGGTACTAGGCTATTGGCCCTAGGGCCTATACAAGCCTAGCCATAACAATTCCCTGGATATTTCTTCCCACAATTTTTACTTCCCTGGACCCCTGTCTAGCAGGGAGACTGACATGATCCCCAAGGTGAATTTTCTATCACCCATCCAATCGTCAAGGTTCCTTTTGAAGAGAGTCAAGGAGGCGCTCTGCTAGACATGTATGGGCAGTCTATTCCAGAGTATGGGGAGTGTCTGGGTCAGGAACCTATCCCTCCAGCATGTTTTGTTCATTGTGATGACAAGGTTTAGATCCCTGGAGCGTGTGGCTCTGAGGAATTGGGATTTCTAAGTGGAGCATGTCCAACAGCTCAGGGTTTGACATGACCTTGCATGTTAAGCAGAGATCGCCTCTGAGTAGACGATATGCCACAAAGTATAGCTGGAGATTTTTTAGACTGTCAGCATAGGGCATCTGCTTTAGGCCTGTGATTCTTTTAGTGAGGTATTTCTGCAGCCTTTCCAGCTGTTGCAGATGTCTTGTGAGGTACATACCATATGGGGCATTGTACTCTATAATTGGTCTAATGAGGGATGAGTACAGTGGGACAATGACCTCCTTTTTTCTGGATGAAAAGCCCTTAGTGATGAGGTGAGCCACATAGAAGGGTTTCCTGACTGTTGTGGTGATGTGGTTATTGAAGGTGAGACCACTTGTGTCCTTAAGTCTCTCTGACTACAGTAATGAACTGATCCAAAAAGACCTATTTCAGCCACTGCCTAGGCTTATAACACAAAAACGTCTATAAACACTGAACAGCAGAGCAATTTATATATGCAAGTACACATACAGTATGTTGCTCCACACAAAATATTAGCATTGCCACCTATATGTTTTTTTATCTGGAAATCAAATGGATTATCTAGTAGTCCGGAAAACACTGTACAAACTCCAGTATTCTGTTAATGAAGTTTGTTAAATTGGCAGATTTATTATGCTTTTTTTTAACAGAAAAGCATAGTAAACTGGCAGAAAGAAGGCATAAACAGAAGAAAAGAGGGTGTTCCCCCTCCCCCAACGATGGCACAAAATGTACAGGAAGCAGGCGGGGAGAGTGGAGGAGATGGTAGGGGCTGTGCGAGGTGTGAGGGGTGTGGCCTTGATCCAGTTTTAGCCACAATTAAAGGTGACAACCCTAGATAAGACTGCAGAGGCATTTGCAGAAGACAGGGAATACAATTACATAGTATATGCGCAAAGGTTACAAAGTTGAAAGATTTAAAAAATATATATATGTATGTAGATATTCATACACTAACAAGCTATGAAGAGCTTTTAAACACTCTACAGTCAATGAACTACCTGAATAAACAAATTAAATAAAATAAAACTGTAAATAACTTGGATTATGTAAATTTAGGAGTTACAATGACTACAAAACCTGCTCATGGTGCAGCAGTTTTTAAGAGTCATAATTCTCGGATAGGGAAAGATGGACACAGATGGCAAACACCTATAAACACAAAGAATGCAATTTTACAGATTACATGACAATATATCGTCTAGAGCAGCCTTTAGACCACAAAAAGGTACACCGATCCATCTTATCCAACTGAAAATCCTACCTAGAATTATAATCACCTATATCCTTCAAAAAGTAAAAATCAACTGTGTCTCCGTACTGCATGATAACTATTAGACTCACAGGAGATTAGAAAAGACTGAGAAGAGAGAGCAGAAAAGCAATTTACAGCAAAACAATAGGAGGACATGCATATAACTCCTACGTATGTAACAAAGTCCAGAACATTTAGGATCTTCACGTGAAAGTGTTTTCATAGGTATATTTATACCCCAAGCAGACTTCAAAGAATTTTTCCTCATGCAGACAGCAAATGTTGGAGGTGTGATAAGACCAAAGGTAACTGGGAACTTAAGCTCCGGGACTGTAATGAGTTGGCAGATTTGGCAGTGCATTCTGTAACACTGGGTAAGCAAATAGCTGTAACTAAAGAAATTATTTTTTTCCAGCTGGGAAACAGGATCCAAAGTTTATGTCTGTTGACTGCCAAAAAAATCAACTACTACAATATGGAACTCAAATTCTAAACCAATTGCATTTCAAGTACTGAATATTACAAATGAGATAAAAGAACTGAAAAGGATTTTAAACAGGGAAGGAGCAAATTCCATTCAAATAAATGGAAATTGTGAAAAAATACATGCAAAGTAATACTGAGAAGGAGGTGTGAAGTTTAAAAGTCAAGAATTTAGCAATTTATGCAATTTTGGACTGATGACCGTTACAAAGAAAAGATATGGGATGCATAATGTCTAAGTGGAAAAATCATAGCATGGTTAGTCTTCTTCTCTGTTAATGTATATTTGCTTATTTTTAAGTGATAATTTAACAAAGGTGTTCAAAAAAGGTCCCCCAGAACCCCATTCACTGTCTCCTTGTACATCCATAAACCCCTATTAGATGCGTCCCTTCACTAGATTGGCCTATCCATTTCTTTAGGTGTTGCCTTGTGGCATAAAACCTACAGCCAATGACCAAATCACTCTACAGACAGCTGGGAATCGGAAACTAGGAGATATCAATCTACAGCCGTGGCTGGTCACAATCCCTACCTGGATGACTGAGATGCAATGAAGCCAGCAAGTCTGTCACTCAAAGTACTGTTGGGCTCCAAGAATCCTGGTCTCCAACAGAGGCTGTAGAAGCAGTAGTTCCCCACAGGCACTTCCCCCAAGGACAGAACAACTGGCCACTTTCCACTAGCAAATTCTACCAATTGCCCAAGCCCATTCCCAAACTTGGTTCACCAGTGGCACAAATGAACACACTGTCTACATCAAGCTGGCAATACTAGAAAGCTAATTTGCAATCAAAAATAGCCTAGTATACTCCCTTACACACACAGGGCTGAAGTACAGTCGTGTACACTCAGCATAAATGCAGATGTTAGAGTGTATTCACTGTTGCAGTCATCACATTTGGGGTTACCGGCTTGCAGTAGCCCTCAGTCGGCCGGATTATCAAAGTATTGGGTCCTACGTTGGTTGCTGTCTCACCTTCCATGACGTCAGGGATATAAAGCATGCAGCCAATGCCATTACATCAGTTTTTCTTGCCCCAGATGTCAGGTGCCCCCATAATGGGAAGCAATTATACACAAGGTTACACCTCCAACAAAAAGCAAATACACCAAAAAGCTTTAAGCATAGTAAACAAGAATAGAGGTATAATCAATAGACGTCAGGGGGCTGGAGGGATGGTAACCAGGACTGCTGGAGGGAGGGTAACCAGGACTGCAACAGTGAATACACTCGAACTTCTACATTTATGGTAAGTGTACACAACTTTACTATGTTCTTCGTGTTTCACTGTTGCAGTCATCACATTTGGGTAGATTCCCGAAGCTAAGGATGGGAGGAGATTATTAGATAGCATTAGGACCAGCTATAAGGCCCTGCAAGACTGCAATGGCAAATCCAGCTCTGCATTTAGAAAAAATTGGCAAGTGGTAATGCTTGATGAAGGTATGTACAAAACTCCAGGTAGCAGCTTATAGGATGTCCTAGTAGGGACACCTCTGAAAAAGGCTGTAGAGGTAGATGCAGCCCTGGTTGAATGTGGTCTTATCCCCTGTGGGGTAGGTTTTCCATGATGCTTATAACAGAAATGAATGCAATGGCCTATCCACTTAGAAATGGTTTGCTTTGAAATGGCCTTTCCCTCTGCCCCTGCAGCAAATGCAACCAGCAGCTGTTCCGATTTCCTGAGAGGCTTAGTCCTGTCCCAAGTAAAATCTAAGTTGTCTGTGCATGTCCAAGGAGTGTAGTATGCATTCCCCTTTGTTCTGTGGATTAGAAAAGAAGGTTGGCAAATGAATAGACTGATTAAGGGCCACACTGGATACCACCTTGGGCATGAAGGACGGGTTGGTCCTAAGGGACACCCTGTCAGCATGAAAGACTCCACTGCCATGAGGGCCTGTAATTCAGACATCCTTCTTGCTGAAGTGATGGCTAGAAGGAAGGCTGTTTTCCAAGACAGAAATTTCAACTCTGCATTTGCAGCTGGCTCAAGGGAGGTAGAGTGAGCTTTTCCAATACAAAGTTAAGGTCCCAGGCTGGAGTAGGGGCTCGCCTGGGTGGTCTTAAGATTTTGAGTTTCTGAGGAATTGCTTCAGCAGTGGATGAGAGAAGAGGGGTGGTTCTGTATTGTTGTGTCTTTCGTCTTTTCCCGGTTAGGGGTCGCCACAGCAGAACTCCGGTCCGCTAATGATTGGCAGTAGATTTTTACATGCAGAGTTGCCGGCCTTGACGCACAACCTTCAACGAAGGTACGTCCACTCACACATGTCTCCACACAGAAGACGCTCTAGCTGAGAATTGAACAGGACGTCTTACTTGAGCTGAAATGGCTGAGGCATGAATTCTGATGGAGGAAAAGGAAAGGCCCTTGTGAAGCCTCTCAGTTAAGTATTGAAGAATATGGGGTAAATTGGGCACTGCTGTACCCATCCCCTGAGTTTGGCTCCAAGAAAAGAATCTTTTCCATTTTTCAGCATAGGATTTTCTAGTACTAGGCCTTCTTGCCTCCAGAATGACATCCATCACTTGCTTACTGAGGGATGGTAATGGAGAGATCAGGTAATTAGCTAGGCTGCAGGTTCAGGGTTTGCAGTTGTGGGTGCAGAATCTGGCCCCCCTGCTGGGAAAGCAGGGCAGGGTTCTGAGGCAAGTGCCATGGTGCCAGCAGTGACTCTGTGCAAGAGGGGGTACCAGTGTTGGCATGGCCAGTCTGGTGCAATCAGTATTGTCCTTGGTTTGTCCGGATTGATCTTTAGTAGTACCTTGGAGAGGAAAGACCTAAACTGATCGTTTTTTCCTGGTGAAGGGCAGGGCATCCACTTTCCAAGCTTGTTTGTGGGGAGTCCTTATGCAGAATTTGTCCAATCGGTACTTCTGGGGGGAGGCAAACAGGTCTACCTCTGGGCTCCTTCCATTTGTTTCTCAAAATGTTGAATATCTTTGGTTCCATTTTCCACTCATGTGGGTCCATGAGATTTCTGCTTAGGTCGTCTGCCAGTGTATTTAGCTTTCCTGGCAGGAATTGAGCCTGTAGGTGCATTTGTTAGCTCAAGGCTGTGTTCCACAGAGCCATGGCTAGTCTGCAGAGGGTGTATGAGTGGGTTTCCCCTGCTTGTTTATGTTCCACATAACAGTGGTGCTGTCCGTCTTTACCAAAAATTGCCCTGGAAGAATGTGGTCCTTGAAGGCTGTCCGAGCATTATGTACAGCTAACATTTGTTTCTGATTGATATGCAAGTGCATTTGATTTGGGTTCCATTTGCCTTGAATGCACTGCCCTGCCAAGTGAGCCCCCAATGCATAGTCTGATGCGTCTGCTGTTAGAGTTTTGATGGCAGGGGGTAGAGTGAATGGCAGTCCCTTGTTTTGGTGGCAGGGGGTAGAGTGAATGGCAGTCCCTTGTTTTGGTGGCTGGCTTCTGCCCACCAAAGGAACTCTATCTGTAGACAAGGTATGATAGGAATTCATTAATTCTAGATCCTGAGAATGTTGACACCATAGGCTTTTTAGATACCATTGTAGTTTCCTCATATGCAGTCTTGCATATGGAATTAGTAGAATGCAAGAGGCCATGAACCCCAGGGCTTGCAGTATTTTCCTTGCAGACAGCTGGGTCTTGGTGGCCAGTAGTCTGAAGTAGACTGTCAACTGAACTTGTTTCTCTGGCATGAGGTAGGCCATCTGGGAAGTTGTATTCAAGCTTGCTCCCAGGAATACAATTTGTTGGCAGGGTACAAGATGTGATTTCTTTTCGTTTATGGTGTACCCCAGAGATGTTAGGAATTTCTTTACAAATGCCAGATGATTTAATAGTATGTCCTGGCTTTCTGCCTGAATTAGACAATCGTCCAGATATGGGTATATCTGAATATTTCTTTGCCTGCAAAATGCAATGACTGGAGCTAGGCACTTTGTGAATACCCTGGGTGCAGTAGATAAGCCAAAGGGCAGTGCAGAGAACTGAAAGTGCATGTGGCCTGCTCTGAAGCGTAGGTATCTTCTGCAAGATTCCCTTATTGGGATGTGCAGGTAGGCTTCCTTTAAATCCAGTGTTGCGAATCAGGCATCTTTGCCTAGCATGGGAAGCAGCTGATGAAGAGTTAACATCTTGAATTTTGCGATTACCAAAAATGTGTTTAGGATAGACAGGTCCAGGATAGGACGCCAGGAATAGTCTTTTCTGGGTAGCAGGAAAAGTCTTGAGTAGAAACCTTCTCCCCATTCTTCTTCTGGGACAGGTTGAATAGCCCTGATGCTTAAAAGACAGATAACCTGCTATTGAGCCTCTGCCCACTGATTTGGGGGT
Source organism: Protopterus annectens (assembly GCF_019279795.1). NCBI lineage: Eukaryota > Metazoa > Chordata > Ceratodontiformes > Protopteridae > Protopterus > Protopterus annectens. The sequence goes on from NC_056743.1 coordinate 784,371,902, forward strand.
AGATCTGGCCAACCATTTGGGGTTGGTAAGGAGTGGAAGTGGAATCTCTATCCTTGGGAAACTATATTTAAAACCCCTTTGTCCTGGGTAATGAGCTCCCAATTTTTTTGCATGCAGGGCAATCTTTCCCCCTAAAGGAGCAGTCAGTTGAGCAGGGCTTGGAAGGTTTAAAGTTGTCATTGACACAGTTTACCATAGGGGGGAGTCTTACTACTCCCTGCTTTGGAAGTGGGAGCCCCCCCCCCCCCCCACTGCTTAGGCCTGCAAGCACTTTGGGACTGAAGCCTGGGTGTTCTGCTGGTTCTGGGTTTGGACTGAGAAGGCCTGGTAGAGGCAGGAAAGGACCAATTCTTAAGAGGGCCAATGCTTACTAAATCTGGGAGGCTGTTACCTGCAGGAAACCTTTAACAGTTTGCATAGATTTTGCTTTTTCCTCCATCTTTTTAAGTACTACTTCTGCTTTGCTGCCAAACAGGTGGTCTTGGTTTAAGGGAGCATCCAGTAATTTAGCTTTAACATGATCTGGCAAAGACTGCTCCTTAAGCCAAGCATGCCTTCTAAATACAGACCCAGTGACAGCAGCCCTGCAAGATGCCTCTAATGAATCAAAACCACACTGCAAAGTATGTTTTCCAACTTGTTCAGCAGAATGCATTAAATCCTGTAAATCTTTATTTTCAGCACAGACAGGAATCAACATAATTCTCTGTTTAAGCAATCCAATGATATGCTGCTGATACTTTAACATATGAAACTGGCAGTTTAAAGCCCTAATGGCCAAGGTTGCAGAAGTGTATAACTTCTTACCCCATCTATCCAGCGCCCTGGAATCTCTGTCAGAGGGGGTAGGATTTTTGGCAGTTGTAGCCTTAATGCCTTTTGGTCCCTGTGCAATGGTCTCAGGATCCGCAGTAGGATTTTTAAAGAGGAACTTTTGAGAGTCACGTACCCTGTAATACCAGTCAGGTTTTCTGGGAGCAGGAGGTAAAGAATCAAGGGCCAGGCTAGATTCCGAGAAGGCATCATCTACAATGTCCAGTACAGGAGGGATAGCTAAAGGCCTGTGTTGAGGCAGGAGAAAGAATTCCCTAAGCCTCTTTTTGGAGTCAGAGTAATCCTGGCTTTCCCAGCGAAAATGCTCCCTAAGAATATGCAAGGTTTCACCAAAAGAGAAATCCTCTGGAGGGGAAGTAGACAGAATGGAGTCCTCTGCATCAGAATCCTCATAGGTAGATACGGGCAAATCCTGGTCATCATTGAAAAGAAAAATTTCAGAGTCCTGATCAGAAGAATCGGAAGGAAAATCAGTCCTAGGTCTCTCGGAGGGGGAAGGGTGGCTTCCCCTGATTAGAGTAATAAGGTCTTCAGCCATTCTTATCATTTGTTTTTTAGGCATAGGGGTCAGACCATGCAGTATGGGCGTCGGTTTTCTAGGCATGGATCGATTTTTAGGCCTTGAAGAAGAAGATGGGGTTGGTTTAATATGCAAGTCAGTAGGCCTGAATACACCCTCAGAAGCTGGTGCCTGCACAGCTTCTCCAGACCCATCCAAGATAGAGACATCCGCAGGTTCCACAGTTGAAGAAGCATCTCGCGGCACACCAGACTCCGACTGGGTATCAGTAGAGGCCTGCAAATCTGAAGTAGTGGGTATCAGGGGCTGCGAAAGCGCCTCACTGAGTACCGGTGAACTGGCGACTAGCTTAGAAGCATCATCGGCAGCTTTGGACCTATGCATTCTGTCTCGGTCTTTATCTTTGCGTTTTTTCGAAATGTCGGTAGTCAGGTGTCTTACCGAAGCCATTTCTGGATGATTGAGCAGAGTACCAAAATATTCAGATGCGTAAATGAACAGACGACGAATAGTACGAGGTTTAAGTAAGGCGCAAAACCGACAGCGAGGTACGTCGTGGTCTGGGCCTAAGCAAGGAATGCAGTAAGAATAAAAATCTTTATAAGGTATTTGCTTTCCACAAGAAATACAACTGTTAACTTTTACTGACATCGGTTTAGAGCAAGAAAAAAGGTTCCCCAATGGGGTACTTAGCTTAGTTGAAGACTTCGGATCTGAAACACGAAAAAAAATTTCAGGAGTTGGCCAACCAGCACTTGCGAACTGCTTCGGACACCGCACGGCAAGAAAGACTGATGTAATGGCGTCGGCTACATGCTTTATACCCCTGACTACCTGACATCAAGGAAGATGAGGCAGCAACTGAAGCAGGACCCAACACTTTAATAATCAGGCCGACTGAGGACTACCACAAGCAGATAACCCCAAATGTGATGACTGCAACAGTGAAACAAGAAGAACATCTAGCTACATAAGTCATGTGAAAATAGTCTACTGTAGTCCCACTTTACAAGGCAGGTTTGTCTAACCAGCCATCACCATTTATCAGATTACATTAAACAGGCACAAAGCTAACAGCCTGGATTATCTTTATCTAATTCAAGAGAGTCAGAGATTCTTTGAGAATGTAGTTAACATTATGGAGAAGGTTTGGAAAGCTAGTACAAAGGAAAACATACTAGCAAAAATGGAAACGATTCTCCTTCTGATCCAAATCCAGAGACTTTGACCTTTGACAGGTTAAGATGGCACTGGTCTTGGAATATCTGTCAAACCTCTACAAAACTGGAGTAGCTTACAGTTCCATAAAAGTTGATGCATCGGCTCACTCTGCTTACTGTTGGAAACCCCCTTAATGCTAGGCCTGCTGTTAAACAGTTCTTAAAGAGAGTGTGCCTTTACTTATACCCACTAGGAAATAAATGGCTCCACCATAGTACTTGAATTATGTACTAAGGATACTAACTTTGTCAACTGTTTGACCCATGAGCTTCATACCCTATGAAGTTTTTTTCATGGAAAATGTTTTTGGTGGCAGTCACCTCTGTTAGGTGGGTTTCAGAGCTGCTAGCATTAATGCACAGGGAAACTTTCTTGAATTTTCGTCAGGAAAGAGGACCAATGTGTCCTATCCCTCGATGCCCAATTAGTTTGTGAAATGCCTTTGAACCAGACCATTCATTTACCTGTGCTTTTTACTCTCTAAACCACATAATGCAGGTGAGGAAGTACCTACCATAAATGTAGATGTCCGATAGGTATGCAACTGCAATCCTTACATATGGGTTGTCCTGCCTCAGGCAGCCCTTCGGTCGGCCGGATTCCAAAGTCTGGGTCCGGCGTCAGCTGATGTCGCCCTTTCCCCGACGTCAGAGTGCTTGGGGTATAAAAGCATCAGCCGACACCATCTTCTTCAGTGTTTCTTGCCCCAGATGCCAGGTGCCCTCTAAGGAAGGCTAAATTTTGAAAATAGAGAAAAAATTCCAGACAAGTACAGCAACATAAAAACAAATACACCATAAAAGATTACCCCAGGTAGCTAAAATGAGGGGTAGGAACCCAAAAGAATACGACAGAGGGGTAGGTGGGAGGGAAAACCTGACTGCAGTTGCATACCTATCGGACATCTACATTTATGGTAGGTACAAAACTGTACTATGTCCTTCAAGGATGCAACTGCAGTCCTTACATATGGGTTGAATACCATAGCCAACCTGGGGGTGGTAGGCATTAAGACAAAGATGGTGTAGCTAAAAGGCCCTGCAGGACTGCAGAAGCAAACCCTGCTCTGGATTTGGAATATAAAGGCAGGTTGTAATGTTTGGAAAATGTATGCACAGAGCTCCATGTAGCAGCTTCTAGAATGTCCTTTGTTGCCACTCCTCTTAAAAAGGCTGTGGAGGTGGCTGTAGCTCTGGTGGAATGTGGCCTGATGTCATTTGGCACAGTTTTTCCATGAAAAGAGTAGCAGAATCGAATGCAATTTCCAATCCATTTAGAAATTGTCTGTTTGGAAATTGCTTTCCCCTGCAATCCAGCAGCGTAAGCTACAAAAAGCTGGTCAGATTTTCTGTAAGACTTTGTTCTGTCCAAGTAGTAGCGCAACTGTCTGTGAATGTCCAAGGTGTGCAGAAGTCTCTCTCCTTTATTTTGAGGATTGGGAAAGAAGGTAGGCAGGTGAATAGCTTGATTCAGGGACACCCTGGATACCACCTTTGGCATGAATGAGGGGTTGGTTCTCAAAGAAACCCTGTCTTGATGGAAAATGAGAAAAGGTTGTATTGCCATAAGGGCCTGTAGCTCTGAGACTCTTCTTGCTGAGGTTACTGCCAGAAGGAAAGCTGTCTTCCAAGACAGAAATTGCAACTCTGAAGATGCTGCTGGTTCAAAGGGAGGAAGAGTTAATTTTTCCAGCATGAAGTTGAGGTCCCATGCAGGCACTGGTGGTTTCCTTGGAGGGTTGATGTTCTTTATACCTCTTAGAAACTGTCTTAGCAATGGGTGAGAAAACACAGGCGGATCATTGTTATATTTGGCAGATATTGCTGAAGCATGTATTTTTATTGAAGAATATGAAAGGCCATTGTGGAGCATTTCAGCCAAATATTCTAGGATCTGTGGAATGCTCATCACTGATGGGTCTTGACCGTTTTTGCCGTTCCAGATAAGAAATCTCTTCCATTTAGCTGAGTATGTTTTTCTAGTGGAAGGTCTGCGCGCCTCCAGGATGATATCTTTTACCCTTTTGGAAAGTGTATCCTGAGGAATAGTCATGGAATCTTCCAAGCTGCCAGCTTCAATGTTTTCAAGCTGGGGTGTAGTGTCCTGTAACTGTGCTGTGTCAGAAGAAGTGGCCATTGAGGAAGGAGCCACGGATTGGTGTGTGTCAAGCTCCGTAGCAGTGGGTACCAGTGTTGTCTTGGCCAGTCTGGAGCTATCAGTATGACTTTCGGTTGCTCTGTCTTGATCTTTAGTAATACCTTGGTCATCAAAGGAAGAGGTGGGAAGGCATATAGTGTTAGAGTTCTAACTGAAGGAGAGAGCGTCCACCTTCCATGCTTGAGGATGGTATGTCCTTGTGCAAAACTTTTTCAGATGGTGATTGAGGTGGGAGGCGAAAAGATCTATGTCCGGCCTTACCCATGCTTGAGTTAATTGTAAGAAAATGTCTGGATGCAACTTCCATTCGTGTGGATCCATGATGTTTCTGCTTAGGCTGTCCGCCAGAACATTGTCCTTCCCTGGTACAAACTGGGACTGTAGCTCTATTTTCAATTGTAGGGAAATATCCCAGAGATTCATTGCCAGTCTGCAAAGAGGGTAGGAATGGGTACCTCCTTGCTTGTTTATGTACCACATAACTGTGGTACTGTCCGTCTTTATTAGTAGATGGCCCTGATGAATGAACTTTTCGAAGGCCTTGATTGCATGCATCACTGCCAGCATTTCTTTTTGGTTGATGTGCAGGTGCTTTTCTTTTTGTGTCCATTTTCCTTGAATGCATCTGCCCTCCATGTGCACTCCCCGTCCATGGTCTGAGGCGTCTGTTGTTATGGTTTGACTTGTATGAGGCTTGCTGAACGGCAGACCTTTGCTTATCTGGCTTGCTTGAGCCCACCACAGAAATTCCTTTTGAAGGCATGGAATGAGTGGGATCAATGCTTCCAAGCTGTGGCTGTGTTGAGACCATAGACTTTTTAGATACCATTGTAGTTTCCTCATATGCAGCCTTGCGTGTGGAATCAGAAGAATGCAAGATGCCATGAAACCCAGGGCCTGCAGGATTTTCCTTGCAGTCATCTGGGTGCGTGTTGCCAATTTTCTGAAGTATTCTGGTAATTGTTTTTCTTTTGTCAGAAAAGCCATCTGGGTGTTTGAATCCAGTGTGGCACCCAGGAAAGGTATTTGTTGGGATGGCACGAGACTTGATTTCTGAATATTGACTGCGTATCCCAAGGCCTGCAGTAGGTGAATGACATAGTCCAAGTTTTTTAACAAGGCTTGTTTTCTGTCCACTTGTATAAGGCAGTCGTCCAGGTAAGGGTATATTTGTATCCCCTGAAGTCTGCAATGTGCAATTACTGAAGCCAGGCATTTCGTGAACACTCTGGGCGCAATAGATAAGCCAAAGGGCAATGCTGAGAATTGATAATGCTCTGAGCCTGCAAGAAATCTGAGGTAGCTTCTGCAACTTTGTCTGATTGGGACATGCAGGTATGCCTCCTTGAGGTCCAGAGTTACCAGCCAAGACCCCTTGCCCTGCATGGGAAGGAGTTGCTGTAAAGTCAGCATTTTGAATTTTGGCACAATAAGGTAAGTATTCAGTGCGGACAAGTAAAGAATGGGTCTCCATTGGTTTTCTTTTCTTGGAACAAGGAACAGTCTCGAATAAAATCCTTGGCCTTGTTCTGCAGGAGGAACCTTTTCTATTGCTCTTATTTGAAGTAGGTTTGTTATTTGTTTGAGTGCCTCTGCCCTTTGATTTGGTGGCAGGTTTGGCCTGCCATGTCTTGTTGGTAGTGTATGAAAATGGAATCTGTATCCTTTGTCTATTATGTCCAGTATCCATTTGTCCTTTGTAATATTGTGCCAATTTTGTGAGAATAAAGATAATTTTCCGCCCAAAGGTGCTTCTAATTGAGCCCTGGATGGCGGAGTCAAAGTCAAGTCATTGAGATTGTCCCTGTGGAGTAGTGGAAGGTCCTGCCCCACCTCTCTGGTTTGGAGGCTGCCATTGACATCCTCTGTAGGAGCCTCGAGTTTGCCCTCTACCTCTGCCACGTCTGTTTTTGCCTCTTTGAAACTTGTCTGTGTCTGGAAAGGACCAATGCTTAGAAGGCCAATTCCTGCTGAATCTTGGAGGCTGTACCTGGAGGAAATCTTTGACTGTTTGCACTGATTTTGCCTTTTCCTCTATTTTCTTTAAAACCTCTTGTGCAGTAGCACCAAATAGCTTATGTTTCTCTAGTGGTGCGTCCAAATGCTTAATTTTTACATGGTCTGGCAATGTTTGTTCCTTTAGCCATGCATGTCTGCGTATGACCGCACCTGTCATTGCTGCTCTACAAGAAGCTTCCAATGCATCATATCCACACTGCAGGAAATGGTTGCTAACCTGCTGTGTATTATGAACCAATTCCTGTAACCCCTTTCTATCTAATGGTTCAGGGGAAGCCAATTTCTTTTGCAATTCATCCAACATGTATTCCTGATACTGAATCATATGAAATTGACAATTTAATGCTCGCATAGAAAGGGTGGAAGATGTGTATACTTTCTTGCCCCAACTTTCTAAAGCCCTAGAATCTCTTTCTGCAGCAAGAGGATTTTTAGTAGTAGTGGAGGAAAAGTACAGTTTTGTACCTACCATAAATGTAGATGTTCGAAGATCCACATTGCTGCAGTCCTTACACTTGGGTAGTCCGCTGTCCTCGGTCGGCCCGAATATCAAAGTATAAGGCTGACGTTGGTCAAGGCGCATTAGACTGACATCAGGACGTCAGGGTACAAATGCGCCTGACCGACGTCATATCCTCAGTCTTTTCTTGCCCCAGATGTCAGAAGACCCTAACAAGAAAGGTCAAAAACCCAAAGACAACAAACAACCAACCAACCACCCTAGCACTAATAATATGTACAATATATACAATATACACAATATTTACAATCCAACCCACACAACCGCCTCTAACTACAGAGGGAAGGAGGGAGGGTAAATTGGACTGCAGCAATGTGGATCTTCGAACATCTACATTTATGGTAGGTACAAAACTGTACTATGTTCTTCATCTCACATTGCTGCAGTCCTTACACTTGGGTAGAATCCCAAAGCAGAGGTAAGGGAGGATGGCACAACTATAAAGCAGGGGCTGCCAAAATGCCCTGTAAAATAGCAGTGGCAAAACCAGCCCTAGATTTAGAGTAAAGTGGAAGGTGATAATGCTTAGAGAAAGTATGCACTGAACTCCAGGTAGCTGCCTCCAAGATATCTTTAGTTGCCACCCCCCTTAAAAAAGCTGTTGAAGTGGCAGTAGCCCTAGTGGAATGAGGCCTAATCCCAGCTGGAACCTCCTTGCCATGATGGGAATAACAGAAAGCAATGCAACACCCAATCCACTTAGAAATAGTTTCTTTTGACACAGGCTTGCCCTGAGAACTCAAAGCAAAAGAAACAAATAACTGCTGAGACTGCCTGAACCCTTTAGTTCTGCTCAAATAATATCGCAACTGCCTGTGTATATCCAAAGTGTGCAAAATCTTTTCCCCTTTATTTTGGGGGTTTGCATAAAAGGTAGGCAAATGAATAGTTTGGTTTAAAGCCACACTAGAAACCACTTTAGGCATAAAGGAAGGATTAGTACGCAAAGATACCCTATCCTTATGGAAAATTAAGAAAGGCTCAACTGCCATAAGGGCCTGTAATTCAGAAACCCTTCTCGCAGAGGTAATGGCTAACAAAAAAGCAGTCTTCCATGATAAATATTTCAACTCCGCAGTAGCTGCAGGCTCAAAAGGTTGTAGAGTAAGTTTCTCCAACACAAAATTGAGATCCCAAGCAGGAGTAGGAGCTCTTCGTGGGGGTCTTATATTCTTTGTCCCTCTAAGGAATTGCTTAAACAAAGGATGAGAAAACAATGGTGGGTCACAATCATAGTGAGCAGAAATTGCTGCAGCATGAATCTTAATAGAAGAGAAGGACAAACCTTTGTCCAGTAACTCAGTAAGATATTGAAGAGCCACACTTAAATTAGGCTTAGAAAAGTACAGTTTTGTACCTACCATAAATGTAGATGTTCGAGGATCCACATTGCTGCAGTCCTAACTATTGGGTAGTCCGCTGTCCAGTCGGGCCCGAATACCAGAGTATATGGCTTGCGTCGGTCAGGCGCGCGTGACTGGGCGATCAGCGTCAAGGTACTAATCTTCGCATGACCGGCGTCATATCCTCAGTCTTTTCTTGCCCCAGATGTCAGAAGACCCTAAAAGACAAGGCCCAATATACCTGCACCAAAATGTACAATATATACAAAAATATATACAAAATCAGCATATAACCTCACCTACACAACCACCCCTAAACACAGAGGAGGAGGAGGGAGGAATTGGACTGCAGCAATGTGGATCCTCGAACATCTACATTTATGGTAGGTACAAAACTGTACTATGTTCTTCATTCCACATTGCTGCAGTCCTAACTATTGGTAGAATCCCAAAGCAGAGGTAGGGAGGCTGGCAAATCATAAAGAAGCAGGAGCTGCTGACAACATGCCTTGCAAAATAGCTGTGGCAAAACCAGCCCTAGACTTAGAGTAGAGAGGAAGGTGATAATGCTTAGAGAAAGTATGCACTGAACTGCAAGTAGCTGCCTCCAAATATCCTTAGTTGCCACCCCCTTAGAAATGCTGTTGAAGTGGCAGTAGCCCTAGTGGAATGAGGCCTAATCCCAGCTGGAATCTCCTTGCCATGATGGGAATAACAAAATGCAATGCAAAACCCAATCCACCTAGAAATAGTTTGTTTTGACACAGGCTTGCCCCAAGTAACTCAAAAGCAAAAGAAACAAACAACTGCTGAGACTGCCTAAAATCCTTAGTCCTGCTTAAATAATAAACGAAGTGCCTGTGTACATCTAAAGTGTGCAAAATCTTTCCCCTTTATTTTGGGGGTCTGCATAAAAGTAGGCAAATGAATAGTTTGGTTTAAAGCCACACTAGAAACCACCTTAGGCATAAAGGAAGGATTAGCACGTAATGATACCCTATCCTTATGGAAAAATCAAAAGGGCTCTACTGCCATAAGGGCCTGCAACTCAGACACCCTTCTTGCAGAAGTAATAGCCAACAGAAAAGCAGTCTTCCATGACAAGTATTTCAATTCAGCAGTAGCCGCAGGCTCAAAAGGTTGTAGAGTAAGTTTTCCAACACAAAATTGAGATCCCAAGCAGGAGTAGGCTCTCAGTGGGGGTCTTATATTCTTTGCCCCTCTAAGAAACTGCTTGAACAAAGGATGCGAAAACAATGGTGGGTCACAATCATAGTGAGCTGAAATTGCTGCAGCATGAATCTTAATGGAAGAAGGACAAACCTTTGTCCAATAACTCAGTAAGATATTGAAGAGCCACACTCAAATTAGGCTCAGAAATCTCCAAATTCTTTGCTGTACTCCAAAATAAAAACCTCTTCCATTTTTTCTCGTACACTTTCCTTGTACTAGGTCTTCTAGCTTCCATAATCACATTTAAAACTTGCTGAGGAAGTTGAGACCTGCTGTGTTTCAACACAGAATATGCCAGGCTGTTAGATGAAGAGAGTGAAGCTTGACATTGAGCAGATGACCGTCCTTCTGAGATAACAGATGTGGAATCAAAGGTAAAGGCCATGGAGGCTTCCTTACCAGACTCCTTAGTAGTGGGTACCAGTGTTGCGAGGGCAATCTGGAGCTATTAAAATCATCCTTGGCTTGTCTTGTCTGACCTTTAAGAGCACCTTTGGAAGAAGAGGCAGAGGTGGAAAGGCATACACATGAAGATTTTTCCAACTGAAAGAAAGAGCATCCACTTTCCAAGCTGTGTGATGAAACCCTTTGTGCAAAACTTTGGCAGCTGGTGGTTTAGTGGAGAAGCGAACAGATCTATGTCTGGAGTTCCCCATGACACTGTCACTTTCTGAAATACATGAAGATCCAAGATCGTGGGGATCCATGATTTGTCTGCTTAACACATCTGCTAAGGAGTTCTGTGCTCCAGAAACCTTGCCTGAAGAGTTAGTTGCAAGCTGAGCGCAGTCTCCCATAAAATCATTGCTTGCCTGCATAGAGGATAAGAATGTGTTCCCCTTGTTTGTTGATGTACCACATGACAGTTGTGTTGTCTGTTAGAATCAACACCTGCCCTGGAAGAAGTAACTCCTTGAAAGCCATTAATGCAAACTGGACTGCTAACATCTCCTTCATGTTGATATGTAGATGCTGTAGTCTGGCAGGCCACTTGTCTTGTATCCACTTTCCATTTAGATGAGCTCCCAAGCAATGTCCGAGGCATCTGTCGTTAAAATCTGACTCTGGCGGGTCTCAGAGAGTCCCTTGTTTAGGTGACATTCCTGAGCCCACCACAAAAATTCTTTTTGAAGGCAAGGTATTATTTGAATGACAGTGTCCAAATCCTGGCAGTGCTGTGTCCATACATTTTGAGATACCATTGCAGCTTCCTCATATGCAGTTTGGCATTGGGAAGCACCAGAATACAAGATGCCATGAACCCTAATGCTTGAAGGACTGTCCTTGCAGTCAGCACGGACTGATGAGATAGTTGATGGAAGTAAAGGGATAGACTCTTTTGTTTGTCCGGGGTTAAAAGGCCATCTGGGCTGCTGTATTCAGTCTCACACCCAGAAAGCACATGTCTTGAGAGGGTACTAGACTGGACTTTATTTCGTTCACAGAATACCCTAGGCATCTTAGCACTGCTATAACATATTCCAGATGCTGTAGAAGGTCTTCCTTTCTTGAGCCAGAATCAGGCAGTCGCCCAAGTAAGGATAGATTTGAATTCCTTTTAGCCTGAAGTAAGCTATCACTGGAGCCAGAACCTTTGTGAATACTCTGGGTGTAGGAGATAAGCCAAAGGGCAATGCAGAGAACTGATAATGAGAATTTCCAGCTCGATACTTCCTGCAACTTAGTCTTATAGGCACATGGCTTCCTTGAGATCTAAAGTTACCATCCAGTGATCTTTGCCCAGCAGAGGTAAAAGCTGTTGTAGTCAACATCTTGAACTTGGGAATGTCCAGATAAGTGTTGAGGATAGATAAATCCAAAATTGGTCTCCACGTGTTCCCTTCTTTGGTACTAGGAAGAATAAAATCCTAGGCCCTTTCTGATACAGGGACTGGCTGAATGGCCCCTTTGGAGTAACAGAGAAATTTGCTTGTGAGCCTCTTTCCTTTGTGGGGAGGAGCGTCTGGCATGCCTTTGAAAGGGCAATGTATGGAAATAAAACCTGTAACCGTGGTGAATGATATCCAAAACCCATCTGTCTTGAGTAATTAAACTTTGAAAAGAGACAGTCTTCCTCCCAAAGGAGCTGCCAGAGAATCTACTGGCAGCTGATCATTGGGTCTGTTTACTGAAAGGACTGACCCTGCCCTCACCAGAAGTCTGAGCAGGTGAACTCCCTGTTCTAGGCCTAATCTAGACCTACCCTAGACTGGGAATCATAAGCAGGATATGTCCATCCCTTAGTAGGCCAATTTCTACTAAGGCTGCACCTGCAAAAATCTCTAACAGTTTGCATAGACTTAGCTTTGTCCTCCATTTTCTTTAAAACTGCTTCCACAGGTGAACCAAACAACACATCAGACTGTAAAGGAGCATCCAAAATCCTTGTCTTAACATGCTCAGCTAAATTCTGATCCCTCAACCAGGCATGCCTGCGAAGAACAGAACTAGTGGCAGCCACCCTCGAGGAGGCCTGTACAGCATCAAAACCACATTGCAAAGAATGCTTACCCACTTGTTCAGACACATGAACTAAATCCAGCAACTCTTTACACAACACCGCGTCCGCCAAAGCATCCACCTTAGATTTCAGTTGTGAAAGGAGATAATTTTGATATTTGCCTCTTTATCAGTGGGAACAGGGTTTTTAACCACAGAGGCCTTAACACCTTTAGGTCCAGAAATCCTCAGGAGGCTGTAGGAGTGGGAAGTGGAATCATCCACATCAGAATCAGAATAAGGAGGATACTCCTGCAAATCTTCAGAGAGGAAGAGCAGTTACCTGAAGGCCCCCCTCCCTGCCTGGCCTGAAGAGAAGGCAGCGCAGCCTGCCCTCCTGCTGAAACCTCCTGGCAAGAAGTCTGGCTCTGGACACCGGTTCTACTCCTTCCAAAACCGGGGACTCGTCTTCATCAACCCTAGGCCATGTTTTCTTGCTTGTTTGTGAACCTACCTCTTGGAACAAGCTTCCTGGCATTTAATAATTACAGATTTATAACAAGGCATAAGGCATTACAGTCACACCTCAAGCACATACCTAACTGTTAACAGTCGCACTTGAAAAACAAACACAGCTCAGGTCAAAAGGCCCTAAAGCTCAAGGGTATACAAAAGGTATCTATGAGGTATCTGTTTCCCAGGTAATAGTTTCCCACTCCTTTTTCTGTTTCCGGTTAAATACTGAGGCAAAAAAAAAACAAAATGTTAAAGCGACCATGCCAGCCAACTCTGACTCGGTCTGAAACTCCGACTTCAGAAAAATTCCAGCCTGAACCTGCACTGCAAAAAACTGCTTCTGCACCATGCGGCAAAAAAGACTGAATGACAAGGCGATCTGAGGCCGCGATTGATGATTCTGGTACCCTGGCCAGCGTCAGTCAGTTGCTGACTGACGGCGTCAATATACCTCTCTGGTATTGCGACTGGGGAGCGTGGACTACCAATAGTTAGGACTGCAGCAATGTGGAATGAAGAACATCATCAAATGCTTTTGCTGCACTCCAAAATAAAAATCTCTTCCATTTATCTGCGTCCACTTTCCTTGTACTAGGCCTTCTGGCCTCCAAAATAACATTCAAAACTTGTTGGAAGCTGAAACCCTTCAGGGTTTAAAACAGAATATGCCAGGCTGTCAGGTGAAGAGAGTGAAGTTTGACATTGAGTAAATGACTGTTCTCCTGAGACAGCAGGTGTGGAATCGAAGGTAAAGGCCATGGCGGCTCCGTACCAGACTTCTCAGTAGTGGGTACCAATGCTGTCGAGGCCAATCTGGAGCTATTAAAATCATCTTTGGCTTGTCCTGTCTGACCTTCAGAAGTACCTTTGGGAGGAGAGGCAGAGGTGGAAAGGCATACACATGAAGATTGCTCCAATTGAATGAAAGAGCATCCACTTTCCAGGCTGTGGGATGAAAACTTTTGTGCAAAACTTTGGCAGCTGGTAGTTTAGTGGAGAAGCGAACAGATCTATGTCTGGAGTTCCCCATGACACTGTCAATTTCTGAAAACTTGAGGATCCAATTTCCACTCGTGGGGATCCATTATTTGTCTGCTCAACACATCTGCTAAGGAGTTCTGTGCTCCTGGCAGAAACCTTGCCTGAAGATTTAGCTGTAAACTGAGAGCAGTCTCCCACAAAATCATTGCTTGTCTGCACAGAGGATAAGAATGTGTTCCCCCTTGCTTGTTGACGTACCACATGACAGTTGTGTTGTCTGTTAGAATCAACACCTGCCCTGGAAGAAGTAAATCCTTGAAAGCTATTAATGCAAATTGGACTGCTAACATCTCCTTCAGATTGATATGTAGATGTAAAAGTCTGGCAGGCCACTTGTCTTGTATCCACTTTCCATTTAGATGAGCTCCCCAAGCTTTGTCTGAGGCATCTGTCATTAGAATCTGACTGCCTCTGGCGGGTCACAGAGAGTCCCTTGTTTAGGTGACATTCCTGAGCCCACCACAAAAATTCCTTTTGAATGCAAGGTATTATCTGAATGACAGTGTCCATATCCTGGCAGTGTGGTGTCCATACATTTTTGAGATACCATTGTAGCTTCCTCATATGCAGTTTGGCATTGGGAAGCACCAGAATACAAGATGCTATGAACCCCAAGGCTTGAAGGACTGTCCTTGCAGTCAGCCTGGACTGATGAGACAATTGATGGAAGTAAAGAGAAAGATTCGGTTGTTTGTCCGGGGTCAAAAAGGCCATCTGGGATGCTGTATTCAGTCACACCCAGAAAGCACATGTCCTGAGAGGGTACTAGACTGGACTTTATTTCGTTCACAGAATACCCCAGGCATCTTAGCACTGCTATCACATAATGTAGATGATGAAGACGTTCGTCCTTTCCTTGAGCCAGAATCAGGATATCGTCCAAATAAGGATAGACCTGTATTCCTCTTAGCCTGAAGAAAGCTATCACTGGAGCCAGAACCTTCGTGAACACTCTGGGCGCAGTAGATAAGCCAAAGGGCAATGCAGAGAACTGATAATGAGAAGTCCCAGCCAGCGTAGATACTTCCTGCAACTTAGCCTGATAGGAACATGAAGGTAAGCCTCCTTGAGATCCAGAGTCACCATCCAGTGATCTTTGCCCAGCAGAGGCAAAAGCTGTTGTAACGTCAACATTTTGAACTTGGGAATGTCCAGATAAGTGTTGAGGATAGATAAATCCAAAATTGGTCTCCACGTGTTCCCCTTCTTTGGTACTAGGAACAGGCGAGAATAAAATCCTAGGCCCACTTCTGACAGAGGGACCGGTTGTATGGCCCCTATATGGAGCAGCAGAGAAATTTGTTTGTGAGCCTCTATTCTTTGCTGAGGAGGAACGTCTGGCATGCCTTTGAAAGGAGGCAAGGTATGGAAATAAAACCTGTAACCTCGGTGTATGATATCCAATACCCATCTATCTTGGGTAATTAAACTCCAATTTTCCTTGAAAAGTGCCAACCTTCCTCCCAAAGGTGCTGCCAGACGAGAAGGCTCTGGCAGCTGAAAAGGTAGGTCATTGGGTCTGTTTACGAAAGGACTGACCCCTACCCTCACCAGAAGACTGTGCAGGTGAACTCCCTGTTCTAGGCCTGAAAGAGCCCTGAGCTCTGCCCCTACCACGTCTAGACCTACCCCTAGACTGGGAATCATAAGAAGGATACGTCCACCCCTTGGTAGGCCAATTTCTGCTAAACTTGGAGGCTGAACCTGCAAAAAATCTTTAACAGTCTGCATAGACTTAGCCTTGTCTTCCATTTTCTTTAAGACTGCCTCAACAGGTGAACCAAACAACACATCAGATTGTAAAGGAGCATCTAAAATCCTAGTCTTAACATGTTCAGATAAATTCTGATCCCTCAGCCAGGCGTGCCTGCGAAGAACTGACCCAGTGGCAGCCACCCTGGACGAGGCCTGTACAGCATCAAAACCACATTGCAAAGAATGCTTACCCACTTGTTCAGAAACATGTACCAAATCTTGTAACTCTTTACACTCAATACCTTCCGCCAGAGCATCTACCATAGACTTCAACTGAGAAAGTAGATAGTTTTGGTATTTCAACATGTGAAACTGGCAATTCAGAGCCCTCATAGCTAGGGTGGAAGAAGTATAGACTTTCTTTCCCCACCTATCCAAAGCCCTGGCCTCTTTATCTGGAGGAACCGGATTTTTAACAACAGAAGCCTTAACCCCTTAGGCCCCTGACTGACAGTTTCTGGGTCGCCCTAGGACTCTTAAAAAGATACTTATGAGCTTCAGGCACCCTACAGTACCTATCCGGTTTAACAGGAGCAGGAGGCAAAGAATCAGGATTAAGAGAAGCCTCTGCAAACACATCCTCCACAACATCCAGAACAGGAGGTATAGCCAAAGGCCTATGCTGGGGTAAAACAAAATTCCTAAGCCTTTTCCTGGAATCAGAGAAGTCCTGACCTTCCCACTTAAAATGCTCCCTCATGGAATGAAGAGTCTCTGAAAAGAAAAATCCTCAGGAGGAGAAGCAGAAGGAGTAGAATCATCCACATCAGAATCAGAATAAGGAGAATACTCCTGCAAGTCTTCAGCCGAAGACTCTGAAACATCTGAAGCCTGCTCAAAACTCCCCAACTCAGGTTCCACCCTAGGCCTCTTATCAGGAGGGGCAAAGAACCTCTAATCAAAGTAATCAAATCTTCTGCCATTTTAAGCATATGCTTCTTGGGCACAGATCCTGAAGAACTAGGAGTGACCCCAACTGAAGCTAAACCTGGCCTGCCTCTGGGGGAAGCCTTGGAAACAGAAGGAGAAGCCCTAACTACCCTAGGAAGGGAGGGAGTACAGTAACCTGAGAAGCCCTTCAGCCTGACCTGCCTCCTGAGAGGCCACATCCTGCAATAACAAGGTCTCCCCTGGGACTCCAGAGAAACCTCGGTGGAACCACCGGCTCCACTGACACCTCTAAAGAACCGGCGTCTGTGCGGACGACTCATCTTGCCTGGACTTAGCTGCTTTATCCTTGCGCTTCTTCGAAGAAGCGGGCGTCGGAGCATCCAATGGCATATTGTAATTGCACCGCTTCCCGAAGACTAACCTGGCACAGTCTAACCTTCTCTTACTAGTGCGCTTATTGCATCTAGCACAAAAGCGACACCCAACAACGTCGTGCTCAGGCCCTAAGCAAGGAATACACAAAGTATGATAGTCTCTATGCGGTATCTGTTTCCCACAAGAAATACAGTTATTCACTTTTTCTGACATCCGGTAAACCACTGAGGCAAGAAAAAACTAAAATATTCCCAACGGGTACTTAGCCAACTTTGACTCGGTCTGAAACTCAATTCGAAAAATTTCAGAGCAACGGCACTTGCAACGCTGCTTCTGCATCGGACCATGCGGCAAAAAAGACTGAGGATATGACGTCGGTCAGGCGCATTTGTACCCTGACGTCCTGATGTCAGTCTAATGCGCCTTGACCGACGTCAGCCTTATACTTTGATATTCGGGCCGACCGAGGACAGCGGACTACCCAAGTGTAAGGACTGCAGCAATGTGAGATGAAGAACATCCCCTTTAGGCCCCTGAGAAATAGTTTCAGGTTCAGCAGTATGGCCCTTGTACAGAAATTGATGTGTGTCTGGGACCCTGTAGTACCTGTCTGGCTTGACAGGAGCAGGTGGGAGGGAGTCAGGGGAAACACTAGATTCAAGTACACATCATCTAAAACATTTAAAACTGGAGGAATAGCTAAGGGTCTATGCTGAGGGAGCTTTAAAAATTCCCTTAGCCTTTTCCTAGAATCTGAGTATTCTTGGCCTTGCCATTTGAAGTGTTCCCTCATGGAATGAAGCGTTTCCCCCAAGGAAAACTCCTCAGGAGGGGAAGCAGAGGGAATGGATTCCTCTGCATCAGAATCCTCGTAGGCCGAGAAGGCCTACTCCTGGTAGTCTGAGTGTGCAGAATCACCTGAGGCCTCATCGGAGGACTGGGGATCTACCTGTTCAACCCTAGGCCTCTTGACAGAAGGTGGCTGAGAGCCTCTCTCTGGATGTGGCTGAGAACCCCTAATTAAAGAAATAAGGTCCTCAGCTAAACTTAAAATTTGAGAACCAGAAGTGGATCCCAGAGAAACAGATCTTGAAGGGAGAGACTTAGCCTGTTTGGCAGTCTTAGCACGTGTGTAGGCCTTAATGGACATAGACACTGGAGGCCTGGCCGCCCCACGTGCTGGAGTAGTCTTATCCACTGGAATGTTAGGAATTATCCTGGGCTACGGTCTCAGAGGGGAGAACAGTAACCGGCACCGAGATGGCCACCGGTACCGAAGTAACCGGTAGGGTGGTGTCGTCGGTCTGTAGCGGTTGTGAAACCGGCTCAGAAGAGACAGAGACACTCGCGGTAGGCCTAAGCGTGGTGTTGGCAGAGACCGTGGGCCGCGATTGTCGGTCCTTATCCTTCCGTTTTTTAGGTAAATGTGTTGTCGGAAGTTCCGACGGCATGATACAAAGTACAGTTTTGTACCTACCATAAATGTAGATGTCCGAACAGGATAGCATCTGCAGTCATAACAAATGGGTTGTCCTGTCGTCAGGCAGCCCTTCGGTCGGCCGGATTCCAAAGTCTGGGTCTGGCCTCGGCTGGTGTCGCACTTCACCCGACGTCATCTCTGCTGATCTTCGGGTATAAAGGCATCAGCCGACGCCATTTTCCTCAGTGTTTCTTGCCCCAGATGCCAGCTGCCCTCTTGGAAAACTAAATTTTGGGTAAATGCCAATGTTTCCAAAAAAAAGGTAGGCAAACACAAAAAATAAGCATGTATGTACATATATACAAACAAATACACCATAAGAGATCCCCCCCCAGCTAGCTATTAGGAGGGTAAATACCCTAGGAATACCACAGAGGGGAAGGAGGGTGGGTAATCCTGACTGCAGATGCTATCCTGTTCGGACATCTACATTTATGGTAGGTACAAAACTGTACTATGTCCTTCAAGGATGCATCTGCAGTCATAACAAATGGGTAGAATACCATAGCCAAACTAGGGGAGGAGGAAGAAGAATTATGGTGTAGTTAGGATCCCTTGCAATACAGCAGTGGCAAACCCTGCTCGGGATCTAGAGTATAGAGGTAAATTATAATGCTTGGCAAATGTATGCACGGAGGTCCAAGTAGCCGCCTCAATAATGTCCTTGGTTGCCACTCCTCGTAAGAAAGCTGTGGTAGTGGCTGTAGCCCTTGTAGAGTGAGGTCTTATGTTCTGTGGAATTGGTTTTCCATGGTAGGAGTAACAGAATCTGATGCAATTTCCTATCCACTTGGAAATTGTCTGTTTGGAAATTGCTTTTCCTTCCCTTCCTGTTGCATAGGCCACTAGAAGCTGGTCAGTTTTTCTATTGCCCTTGGTTCTGTCCAGGTAGTAGCGCAACTGTCTATGTACATCCAAGGTATGCAGCAGTCTTTCCCCCCTGTTCTGTGGATTGGGAAAGAAGGTAGGTGGATTGCCTGGTTTAGAGACA
Source organism: Protopterus annectens (assembly GCF_019279795.1). NCBI lineage: Eukaryota > Metazoa > Chordata > Ceratodontiformes > Protopteridae > Protopterus > Protopterus annectens. Next base: position 784,391,237 of record NC_056743.1, read on the forward strand.
CTCTGGATACAACCTTAGGCATAAATGTAGGATTAGTTCTCATGGATACTCTATCTTGATAGAAGATTAGGAAGGGTTGTACTGCCATTAAGGCCTGTAGTTCCGAAACCCTTCTTGCTGAAGTACTTGCCAGTAGGAAAGCAGTTTTCCAGGATAGGTGTTGAAGATCTGCTGTTGCTGCTGGTTCGAATGGAGGGAGTGTCAATGTTTCTAGCACAAAGTTCAAGTCCCATGCTGGTAATGGTGGTTTCCTAGGAGGTTTTACATTCTTGATTTCTCTGAGGAACTGCCTGAGTAGAGGATTTGAGAAGACAGGGGGATCGAAGCTGTATTCTGCAGAAATAGCTGATGCATGTATCTTGATGGAGGAATAGGACAGGCCTGTATGGAGAAGCTCTGCCAAGTACTCCAGGATGTTAGCAATATCTATCTTTGACACATCTTTTCCTCTTTCAGTACTCCAAATGACAAACCTTTTCCATTTTCCTGCATAGTTCCTTCTTGTTGAAGGTCTGCGGGCCTCAAGGATAATGTCTTTAACCCTTTGGGATAAATCTGGGTTAGTTACTATTATGTAATGTTCCAGGCAGTCAGTTGCAGAGTTTTTAGGTTTGGATGCATGATGTTGTAATCGCTCTGAGTTAACATCAAAGGCATCAGGGGTAGTGTCCACATTCTCCCCCGAGACATGCTCCTCAGCAATGGATACCAGTGTTGTCTTGGCCAATTTGGAGCTATCAGAATTATCCTTGGACGTTCCTCTTTGATTTTCAGTAGTACCTTGTGCATCAAAGGAAGAGGTGGAAATGCATATGCTGTCAGGCCTTTCCAACTGAAGGATAGAGAGTCCACCTTCCATGCAAGTGGGTGGTATGTCCTTGTGCAGAATTTCTTGAGCTGGTGATTGAGTGGGGATGCGAATAGGTCTATTTGTGGCATTCCCCATTTCTTTGTGATGGCCATGAAGATGTCCGGGTGTAGCATCCATTCGTGAGCATCCGAGGTAGTTCTGCTTAACATGTCTGCTAGGATGTTTTCTTTTCCCGGTACAAATATTGCCTGTAACTGGATGTTGTAGCTCAGAGCCATATTCCAAAGGTCCAGAGTCATTCTGCATAGGGGTATGAATGAGTGCCTCCCTGTTTGTTGATGTACCACATGACTGTGGTGTTGTCTGTCCTTATCATTAAATGGCCTTCTTTGAGGAATGGTCTGAAATTCTGGATTGCTAGTTTTACTGCCAGCATTTCTTTTGATTTATGTGCAGGTGCAGCTGGTCTGGAGTCCATAATCCTTGTATGCATTTGTCCAGCATGTGTGCCCCAACCTAGGTCTGAGGTCCGTTGTGATGGTTTGGCTTGCTTGAAAGTTGTGGAAGGGCAAGCCTGGGTTTGACTGGCATGCTTGGGCCCACCATAGGAACTCTTGTTTCAGGCATGGGATTAGTGGTATTTCGGTTTCTAAGCTGTGCCTGTGTTGAGACCATAAATTCTTTAGGTACCACTGTAGCTTTCTCATATGCAGTCTGGCATGGGGGACCAGGATTATGCATGATGCCATGAAGCCCAAGGCCTGCAGTACTTTCCTTGCTGTTAGTTTGTTCTGCTTTGTTAATGCCAAGAAGTAAAGAGGTAGTTGTTCTTGTTTTTCTGCAGTTAGGAATGCCATCTGTTTTACTGTGTCCAATTCCGCACCCAAGAATGTTCTTGTTTGGGATGGTATCAGTCTTGACTTTTTTAAATTGACTGTGTATCCCAGGGCTTGTAGTAAGCAAATGACTCTTTGTAAGTCTTTTGTCAGCTTGCTTTTGTTGTCCGCTTGTATCAGGCAGTCGTCCAGGTATGGATAAATTTGGATTCCCTGTAGCCTGCAATGAGCGATTACTGATGCCAGGCATTTTGTGAATACTCTGGGCGCAGAAGATAAGCCAAAGGGCAATGCTGAGAATTGATAATGCTCTGATCCTGCAAGAAATCTGAGGTATCTTCTGCAATTTGGTCGTATGGGGACGTGCAGGTATGCCTCCTTGAGATCTAGAGTTACCAGCCAACACTCCTTGCCCAGCATGGGAAGAAGTTGCTGTAGGGTCAGCATTTTGAATTTTGGGACAATGATGAATGTGTTTAAGGCGGACAGGTCGAGAACAGGTCTCCAACTTTTCTCTTTTCTTGGTACTAGGAAGAGTCTGGAGTAGAATCCTTTGCCCTGTTCTGTTGGTGGTACTCTTTCCACAGCTCTCATCTTTGTTAATTGAGCTATCTGCTTTAGAGCTTCTGTTTTCTGATTTGGAGGTAGGTTTGGCATTCCTGTTTTTACTGGTAAGGTGTGGAAGTGAAACCTGTAGCCTTGGTCTATGGTCTGCAAAATCCACTTGTCTTTTGTGATATAGTGCCAATTTTTTGAAAATAAGGCTAACTTTCCGCCTAAGGGTGCTGCTATTTGTTCCCTGGTAGGCGGTGTCAGAGCCAAGTCACTGTGATTGTCCTGTTGCAGTGGCAGTGGTTGTGTCTGTGCCTCGCTGGTTATTGCCCTGCCACTGGCGTCCTCTGTAGGCACCTCCTCTGGATTGATTTCTGCCTCTGGAGCGTCTATTCCTGCCTCTCTGAGATTTAGAGGAGTCTGGAAAGGACCAATTTTTGGAAGGCCAGTTCCTGCTAAACCTTGGGGGCTGAACCTGTAAGAAATCCTTAACTGTTTGTACAGATTTTGCCTTCTCTTCCATTTTCTTCATTACTTGCTGAGCAGGAGAACCAAATAGACTGGCCTTATCCATAGGAGCATCTAACAGCTTTGCTTTAACATGATCCGCAAGACCTGTTCTTTCAACCATGCATGCCTTCTTATAACTGTGCCAGTCATGGCTGATCTAAATGAAGCCTCCAGTGCATCATAGCCACATTTTAAAGAATGGTTACTAACCTGCTGAATGTTACTCACCATTTCTAAAACATATTTCTTATCTAAGGAGTCATCAGAGGACAGTTTCTTAGTTAACTGATCAAGTATAAACTCTTGGTATTGGATCATATGAAACTGACAGTTCAAAGCTCTAGCTGAGAGAGTAGCAGAGGTGTAAACTTTTTTTACCCCATCTCTCTAAGGACCTGGATTCCCTTTCAGAAGGGAGAGGGTTTTTTGCTGAGGTCGAAGCTACTGCCTTAGGCCCCTGGGAGATAGTCTCAGGGTCTGCAAGTGGGGAGTGTCCGGTACCCTGTAAAACCTATCTGGCTTGGCAAGGGCTGGAGGTAAAGTATCAGGAGCAGTGCAAACATCATTAAATGCATCATCCACAACAGGCAGAACTGGAGGTATAGCTAAGGGCCTATGTTGCGGTAAATGTAGAAAGGTCCTAAGCCTTTTTCTTGAATCTGAGAAATCTTGTCCCTGCCATTGGAATTGCTCTCTCATGGCATGTAAGGTTTCCCCAAAGGAAAATTCCTCTGGTGGAGAGGCAGATGGAATAGATTCTTCAGCATCGGAATCTTCATAAGTAGAAAAAGGAGCCTCTGGATGGTCTGTAATGTCTGAGTCATCAGAAGAATCATCTGAGGACACTGGCTCTGGGGGCTCTGCTCTAGGTCTCTTTTCTGGAGGCTGAGAGGCCCTGTCTGGGTGAGACTGGGATCCTCTAATTAAAGAGATGAGATCCTCTGCCAGAGTAAGCATTTGAGAACTGGAACTGGGCCTGTGAGAGGGGGGCTTAACAGGGACTGATTTAGCAGTTTTGGCTGCTTTAGCCCTGGCAAAGGCCTTAATAGACATGGCTGCAGGAGGCCTAGCAGCACCACGTGCTGGGGTAGAGACATCCAAAGGGATGGTGTCTGATAATTCTATAGGAACCACATTAGTAGGCAAAACTTCAGAGGCCGATTCAACTAAGGTAGCAGGAGCCTCGGTAGTAGTCATGGATTCGGCTGTAGATTGACCGTTTGCTCGGTTTCGGCGAAACCGAGACACTCGATTTGCTTAACCGTGGTTTCGCGAAACCACGGACCGCGAGTGTCGGTCTTTTCTTTGCGTTTTTAACAATTTGAGAAGTCGGAGGATCCGACGGCATAATGTACGCAAAATCTGAGCGAAAAACTGTTCAGCAAACTCCGACCGACGCCTAAGCGTTCCGGTTGAAGGAAGCACAGGCTAAACAGGCTGCTACGTCGTGGTCTGGGCCTAAACAAGGTAAGCAGTAAGAGTGGAAATCTTTATGAGGTATTTGTTTCCCACAAGTTAAACAGTTATTTACTTTTTCTGACATTGGCTGAGGCAAGAAAGAGTCCCCAACGGGTACTTAGCTTTTAGAAGTCTTGAGTAGTATTCGTAGTAGTAATCTCTGGATCTGACCGACCGGCACTTGCGAACAGCTTCTGCTTGGCGCAGCGGCAAGAAAGACTGAGGAAAATGGCGTCGGCTGATGCCTTTATACCCGAAGACCAGCAGAGATGACGTCGGGTGAAGTGCGACACCAGCCGAGGCCAGACCCAGACTTTGGAATCCGGCCGACCGAAGGGCTGCCTGACGACAGGACAACCCATTTGTTAGGACTGCAGATGCATCCTTGAAGGACATCTGTGTAAGACTGACTGGCTGCAGCATTCTTGCATGACAATATAGCCAAAACTGTAAAAACTTCTTTAACGTGTGCATTTTTAGCAAGTTCTACCACTACTGTACTTTCTGAGCCTGTGTTAACTCCTGATTTTACCATGTATACTGATGGATCACAGGTAGGTTTGGTGGCAGTTCTATCCCAAGACATTCAAGGAGAGATGCACCTTGTGTGTTATATTAGTAGAAGCAAAGTAGTACAGAACTGGGATAGTGAGCTACTGAAAGAATTTTTAGCAATAAAGTGCACATTCTGTACTTTGAAATACTGTATGTCAGGCGCGTACTTAAGTTTGGCTACAGATTATTTAATTACTGCAAAGAGGTGTGAACAGATGGAAATACAAAGTTCTGCCAGTGGATGCTATTTCCCATGCTTTCAGTATACAGTGACCAACAAGCCCAGCCTAACAGAAATGCTGATGGGTCGTCTACAGTCTACTTCCTATCTTACTGGTACCAAAATCTCTGGTTTTGAGCTGGGAATGGGATAACTAAACATGTTGCTTCAAAAGCATGCAACGTGCCTGCAGAAATGTACAAGATGCCTTTAACTGTACAGCAATGTGCAACATGAGAACGTTCTGAAAGCAATTACTGGGATGAACAAAATTTAAGTTGCAGTCAATGTTGTATATAAGAATGCTGACTTGAAAGAAATAAACGAGCAAGGTGGTTCCTCATCTGGAGGGTTATTTGAACAATGATGTTTGGAAGGTTAGTGTGGGAGAGTCTAGTTAAGGGTATAACCTTTGGAAGTACTTGCTAACAGACTTGGAAGTTGAGCAGCTTGGGAGAAGCATACACCCTTTGAGTTTTGTTTTAAGAAGCCTGCATCAAAACACTGTACATTTTTTGTTATGTTCTGCAAAGCCAAGTGAGCTATGATGTTGGCTTTCATTTGACGTATGAAAACAAACATGTATTTTTATTTCTGGTCTTGCCTACAGCACTTTTGTGGACTTGCAACATCATATATGCACATAAACACAAAAGCACAATGACAATCATGTTCATCATGGAGAACAGGCATCTTTTAGTGTTATTACTCAAGTATACATTGACCTTGTATTTTTGGCCAAAATTAATTTGGTATCTCATTCAGTGTTATAATCAGCATTCCTTATTTGTTTCAGTAATAGCATGCATTCATTTTCCCTTATTTAACTGTATTTTTATCAGTACAGTGATAAACTTTCATTTGACTTACAGTTGCTACTGTCCGCATAGCATAAGGATTTGGCCAACCAGTCAGTCATGCAGTGTTTCATACCAATCCTATGCTTTCTCATTAACCAGAAAGTGAAACCTAAAAACTTGCACATATTTCTTCAAAGGCCAAGTGAACTGGCTGAAGGTCCACTGTTGTTTGGGTAGCTTGATGTGGTTCAGTGCTGGAACTTATGGGTGTCCATGTAGTCACCCTGTTCTTTCATGAAGGTATGGATTCACTGGCAGAGTTCAATGGAAAGGGGAGTTTACTCTATAGGTGTAGGAGCCTTTGCAATAGAAGTTGCTATTTTTACAGTATGTCGGATAACGTTTACCAAGCCTGAGTGCCCTGTTTTGTGTAAATAACCAGAGTATATTTTATTATAGATTGGTATCCCTTTCTTCAACATTGAAGAGCTGCACTCACTCAAGGACTGAACTGCTGAGAAATATCTCCTGACATTCCATTATGGTTGGCAATGTAGTGACATTCAACTCTCTCTGCTTACAAAAAAAAAAAAAGAAAAGTAATGTGCTTACCGTAACAATAAATATGTGTGTTGTCTGTTTCCATCCTTCTTTAATGTATAGGTTGTCAGATCAGAATCCGATCAGTCCTGGGTCACTTTCAAGTTTTGGATCCGGTACTTGGGCTCATCCCCTTACCCAAACTTGCTCATGTCGACCCAGCCACTTCTGACTGAGTTTGTCCACAAGTAAATATGTGCAAGTATACCTTTTCTAAAACAAATAAGAAAACAGCTGAAACACCTTGTCTTGATAAGAAACCTAAGACCCAAGGTTAAGTCAACCAGAGAAGTCCAGGAGTTAAAAATACCAAATACCACAAATTACATGGAAGGGGAAAGGTGGGTGGGAAGCTGAAGGAGGGAAATGGACAAAACAGATCTATTGCTATGCTGACTACATAACATTCATATAGGATATTGTCTTTATCGTCTGTTCCTCAACATATGAGATACAGTCCCAAGTTACTTAACACCTGGGTGGACTTATAGAATAAGAAGTTATGTACCTACCATAATGTTCCATGTTAGTTGTCTTCTTCTCGCCTTCTTTCGTGCTGCTTGGGTTCGGAGCTGATCCTCGGCTCTGACTCGGCCATCTACTAAAGCTCGAGAGCTATTTACTGGCTCGAGGCCTCCCCTTATCCCACAATGCTTGGCACTAGATACCCAGATCTCGTTTGGCAGAGCTAACACCATAGAAAAAAATTTTAAGGACACCTGTCCAAACTGCAAGGTTTACCTACAGTACTAAAACAGAGGAGGACGTAACCCATATAAGACTCAGCCAGAGGAAGAAGGCCTCAAAAAGGGACTCTCTTCAGTCTGTCCAGGCTAGGGGGATGGAGGGTGGGACACAAGAAAGAAGGCGAGAAGACGACAACTAACATGGAACGTTTTGGTAGGTACATAACTTCTTAATGTTAAGTTGTCTATCTTGCCTTCATTCTTGCTGGTTGGGACAGCGTCCCTAGCACCTTAGTCCTGGGTGGCTCATCGGAACAGACTCTTGAGCACAGTGGAACCAAAATCAGCTCTACTCCTAGAGGCCATATCCAACTTATAATGTGAAATGAAGGTATGAGGAGTGGCCCATGTGGCTGCAGCACAAATAGATTCCATTGGTAGTCTAGCTTGAAAAGCTACCGAAGCAGCTAACGCTCTGGTGGAATGACCTTTAGGTTTAGTAGGGAGTTCTTTATGTCTCAGCTGATAAATCAAAGTAATAATAGAGGACAACCACCTGAATAAGGTCACTTTAGAAACTGGCAGGCCCTGTTTGCCCTCAGCATAGGACAGGAAGAGTTAGTCTGATTTTCTTGTTTGCTTAGTCCTATCCAAATAAAAACGTAATTGCCTATGAACGTCCAATTGGTGTAACTTTTGTTCAGCTTTGTTCGAATAGTTAGGAAAAAAGACAGGTAGATCAATAGTCTGATTCAGGTTTGTTTCAGAAGGTATCTTGGGCAGAAAAGAAGGATTAGTCCTGAGTGAAACTCTATCCTTGTGAAACACAAGGTAAGGAGGACGAATACAGAGGGCTTGAAGTTCCGAAACTCTCCTAGCTGACATGGCGGCTACTAAAAAGAGAGTCTTCCAGGAAAGTAATTTTAAGGAACAGGAAACCACAGGTTCAAAAGGAGGGAGAATCAAGGAAGCTAATATAAAGTTTAAATCCCACAGAGGCGGGGGATCTCTGACTGGGGGCCTAAGCAAAATAGTCCCTTTAAGAAAGGTCTTGCAAAGTTTGTGGGACATGATGCTGGTTTCTGACAGGCCAGTGAGGAAATTTGCGATAGCAGCTAATTGGACCCTAATGGTGACAGACAAGGAACCAGCTTGAAAAAGTTCTGCTAAAAAATCTAGAACGTGATGGACAGGGGCTGTAAAGGGGTCTATATTCCTAGCCTCTGCCCAGAAAGAGAAACGTTTCATAAGTCTTCCTGGTGGTAGATTTGTGCGAATAAAGGATGATTTCACGCACTGGCTGAGAAATATGTGGAAGCCTGGCTAAGGTTGGAAGTGGAGCAAGGAGGTTGAGAGACTGAAGGGATTGGTGCAGCCCGCCCGACTGATGGACCAAGAGGTCTGGTACTGGGTCCAGATTCCAAGGCTGCTCCAGCAGATGACGATGCAGGAATGGGAACCAAATTTGTCAAGGCCAGTAAGGAGTAATGAGGATCATCCTGGATCCCAATGCGGTCGCCTTCTGAATTAGTTTGGGAATTAGGGGAAAAGGTGGAAATGCATACAGCAGACCCTGGGGCCAATCGTGAACTAGAGCGTCTCTGGGGGAGTGGCCGGGGAGGGGGAAGAGAGTGAAGAAATCGTCACACTTGCTGTTGAGAGGAGTTGCGAAAAGGTCGCAGCAAGGTTGACCCCATCTGCAGAAAATTTTGTCTGCTACTGACTGAGAGACCACTCGTGAGGCACGAGCTTAGCCTGTCCGCTATGACGTTGGACTTCCCGGGGACGTGCGTTGCTATCAGAAACCGTTGAGAGGAGATCGCCCACTGCCAGAGTCTGAGTGCTTCTCGACATAAGGGATAGGACTTAGTTCCGTCCTGCTTGTTGATGTACCACACTACAGACATATTGTCTGTTTGAAGTGCAATAGTCCCGGTGGGTAGAGAGTCCTGAAGAGCTTGCAATGCTAAAAGCACCGCTCTCATCTCCAAGAAGTTTATGTGCAGGTGGTACTCTAGAGGTTGCCAAGTGCCCTGGATAGTCCTGCCCTGAAAATGCCCCCCCCCAACCCGAACAGGGAGGCATCCGTGGTCACCATGGCAACAGGAGGAGGAGGAAGAGCAAACGGACTGCCCTGGAGTACTAGAGGGGAGACCATCCACCAAGTCAGGTGGTCTTTGCATGATTGAGGGATTATTATGTTATGAGACATCGGAAGTTGTTGAAAAGACCATTGGGTAAAGAGCATCCACTGAAGAATCCGCATGTGAAAACGAGCCAGGGGAACTAGTATGATTGCTGCTGCCATGAGACCCAAAGTTTTTAGTACAAATCTGGCCTGAATCCTCTTGCACTGTAGTAAGACCTGCACATGTCGGCGAATGTCTGCCACTCTGTCTAGAGGAAGTTTTGCAGACAGCTCTTTTGTATTTAATCTTGCGCCTATAATGGTTATAGACTGACAATATGACAATGCAGACTTTTCGAAATTTATTGAGATACCTACCTCGGAGCAAGTTTGGATGGTATAATCCCTGGCTCGCAGTAGCTGATGCCTGGTGGAAGCAGTAAGGAGCCAGTCATCTAGATATGGAAACACCTGGAATCCTCGCCGTCTCAGGTGAGCCGTAACGACTGCCATGCATTTGGTGAACACCCTGGAGGCTGTGGTGAGACCAAAGGGCATGGCTCTGAACTGATAGTGACAGGCTCCCAGCCAGAAGCGGAGAAACCTTCTGGAGCGCCTGTCCATTTTGATATGGTAGTACGCATCCTGAAGGTCTATGGAGCACATCCAATTGTCCTGACCCAAAAAGGGTAGAATGGACTGAAGCGTGACCACCCGGAACTTCGTTCTTTGAACAGATTTGTTTAACTCGCTGAGATCCAAAATGGGTCTCCAGTCCCGTCTTTTTTGGCACCAAAATGAACTTGGGAGTAAATTCTGGATCCTTGCTGGTCTGCTGGGACTGGCTGGATGGCCCGTTTTTCTAGCAGTTTTGAAATTTCTGGCACTGCTTGTTCCCTTAGATCGGGTGGAACATCTGGAAGGGACTTGTTTGTTTGTACAGTGGTGTGGACAAAGGGGATTTTGTAACCCTGATATGATGGACCGTACCCATTTGTCTTCTGTGAGGAGTTGCCAGGCTTCTGGGTACAGTGACAATCTTCCTCCGACTGCCTCCGAAGGTGGACAGTCAGGCAGCCCTCAGGGGTGCTGAAAGGGTTTGTCAGAGAAAGATTCTCTGCTACCCTGATTTTGCGGATCCCCTCTGCCCCTCGGGCGGCGTCTATTATTGTTCCCTCCCCTGCCCCTGGAGGGAAACTCGCGACGTGTGTAAGGCACGACTCCCTGGGGTTTCCGAAACCACATTTTCCCACTCTTCTGACCCTTAGGGTATGGTCTAGAGTGAGTAGAAAAACGGATTCCCACGGCAGAGAGAGTCTTGCCTTCCTGCTCACACCTGGTAAGGGTATCCTTCACCTGTGGTCCAAACAGAGCTGAACCATCAAAGGGGGTATTGGTGAAGGATGCCTTAAAGGGGTCAGCAAAGTTACATAACCACATCCAGGAATGTCTTCTCAAAGCCACGCCTGTACCTGTGGCCCTACTCGCTCCATCGGCTGCATAAGAAATGAGCCGCATGGAGGAGTTGACGATAGAGTTAAGGGTCGCCAGCTGGGAGTTAATCTTATCCTGAGCCCCTGCAGCTGATGGATCCTGAAGGGTATCACCCAGTTCCTTGAGAAGATCCCTTTGAAGGTGGGTGAAATGGCACAGATAATTCAGCGACCGCATGGAAAAGGTCGCTGAGGAAAACATCCGCTTCCCGTACCTGTCCATTGTCCTAGACTCTTTATTAGGTGGATGGACAGGCACCAAAGAGTCAGCCAACTTCTTCTTAGTGGCTGCTGCCACCACCATGGCATCAACAGAGACACCTTTTGTCAAAAATTGTTTGTTGGGTGGGGCTGTAATGAACTTAGTTGGCCTGCGGGGAGTTGGTTCCACTGTGTCCGTGGCTGACCACGCCCTTCGAGCCACTACTTCCATGAGCGGGTCGAAGGGTGGAGGCACCCAGGAGGTGGAAGGGCGAGAACCAAACATGTCCAGGTATACCGACTCGTCCTCGGAAGTGTTAAGGGTAGTCCAGTTCCCCCTCTGCTTAAGGATCTCTAGGATGTCTGAAAAAGAGACATCCTCCGAGGGAGATCTTGGGGACCCTTCCGAATCCTCCAAGTCAGTATCAGACGTGACTGACTCGGGGGAGTAGACATGTTTCCTCTTCTTCCGAGGGGGCTCCTCTGAATGATTAGGGGAGGCCTCGGAAGAGGAAGATATGCCCAATTGGGTGACCTGGAGCGTCTGTTCTCCACGCTTGGGGTCAGGAGGGTGGACAGAGACCGATGCAGGCACCATGGGGGGAGGAGCCAACTCAGGAGTCAGCACGCTCCTCATGACCTTGAAGGCACCCCCATCAGGCAGAGCGTCCCTGCTCCCGGCACCAAGAGGGACGGCTCCGAGGCCGATGTCGGGGCCGAGCTCACCTGCACCGAAGACCAGAGAGGGAGAAAGTACAGTTTTGTACCTACCATAAATGTAGATGTCCGAGAGGTATGCATCTGCAGTCCTAACAAATGGGTTGTCCTGCCTCAGGCAGCCCCTCGGTCGGCCGGATTCCAAAGTCTGGGTCTGGCCTCGGCTGATGTCGCACTTCACCCGACGTCACTGCTGCTGTCAATTGGGTATAAAGGCATCAGCCGACGCCATTTTCCTCAGTGTTTCTTGCCCCAGATGCCAGGTGCCCTCTAGGAAGGCTAAATTTGGATAAATGCAAATGATTCCAAACAGTAGAGAGCAAACAAAAATAAACATGCATGTACATATATACAAACAAATACACCATAATAGATTCCCCCAGCTAGCTACAAGATGGGCAAATCCCCTAGGAGTACCACAGAGGGGAAGGAGGGTGGGTAATCCTGACTGCAGATGCATACCTCTCGGACATCTACATTTATGGTAGGTACAAAACTGTACTATGTCCTTCAAGGATGCATCTGCCGTCCTAACAAATGGGTAGAATACCATAGCCAAACTGGGGGAGGAGGCACTAAGAAGATTATGGTGTAGTTAAGATCCCTTGCAAAACAGCAGTGGCAAAACCTGCTCGGGATCTAGAGTATAAAGGCAGATTATAATGCTTGGCAAATGTATGCACGGAGCTCCATGTAGCAGCCTCTAAAATGTCTTTGGTAGCCACTCCTCGTAAGAAAGCTGTAGTAGTGGCTGTAGCCCTTGTGGAGTGAGGTCTGATGTTTTCTGGAGTTGTCTTTCCATGAAAGGAGTAACAAAATCTAATGCAATTTCCTATCCATTTTGAGATTGTCTGTTTTGAAATTGCTTTTCCTTCCATTCCTGCTGCATATGCTACCAGAAGCTGGTCAGTTTTTCTATTGTTCTTGGTTCTGTCCAGGTAGTAGCTCAATTGCCTGTGTACATCCAAGGTGTGCAGTAGTCTTTCCCCCCTGTTCTGTGGGTTGGGGAAGAATGTTGGTAGGTGGGTTGCTTGGTTCAATGATACCCTGGAGACCACCTTTGGCATAAAAGTAGGGTTAGTTCTCAAGGACACTCTATCCTGATGGAAGATAAGGAAGGGCTGTACTGCCATTAATGCCTGTAATTCAGAAACCCTTCTTGCTGAAGTGATTGCAAGCAGGAAAGCAGTTTTCCAAGATAAGAACTGTAATTCTGCTGTTGCTGCTGGTTCAAAAGGGGGAAGTGTTAACTTTTCCAACACAAAGTTCAGGTCCCATGTAGGCAGAGGTGGCTTCCTTGGAGGCTTTACATTTTTAATTCCTCTCAGAAACTGCCTGAGTAGAGGATGAGAGAAGACTGGAGGATCCATGTTGTATTCTGCTGAAATTGCTGATGCATGAATCTTGATGGAGGAGTAAGACAGGCCATTGTGGAAAAGTTCTGCTAAATATTCCAGGATGTTAGCTATGTTTGCCAATGATACATTTTCTCCTTTTGCTGCACTCCAAATGAGGTATCTTTTCCATTTTGCTGAATAAGTTTTCCTTGTGGAGGGTCTGCGAGCCTCCAGGATAATGTCTTTAACCCTCTGAGATAAATCTGGGTTATTTTGTTTCATGTAAGATTCCAAGCAGCTAGCTGCAGTGTTTTCACGTTTGGATGCAGGATCTTGAAGTTGTTCTGTGTTAGCAGCAGAGGAACTAGAGGTAGAGGTCATGCGTGGGCCCGAGACATACTTCTCAGAAGCGGGTACCAATGCTGCCTCGGCCAGTCTGGAGCTATCAGTATGATCCTTGGGTGATCTTCTTTGATCTTCAGTAGCACTTTGTGCATCAAAGGTAGAGGTGGGAATGCATATGCTGTTAGGTTTTCCCAACTAAAGGATAGGGAGTCCACCTTCCAAGCAAGTGGGTGGTATGTCCTTGTGCAGAATTTTCTCAATTGGTGGTTGTGTGGGGATGCGAACAGGTCTATTTCTGGTAGCCCCCATTTCTCTGTAATGGTTTTGAAGATGTCCGGATGCAGCATCCATTTGTGGGCATCCGTGGTAGTTCTGCTTAATGTGTCTGCTAATATATTTTCTTTTCCTGGCACAAAAGGCCTGGAGCTGAATGTTGAGGTTCAGGGCCACATTCCACAGGTCCATTGCCATCCGGCATAGAGGATATGAATGTGTGCCTCCCTGCTTGTTGATATACCACATAACTGTGGTGTTGTCCATCCTTATCAGCAAATGACCCTGTTGAAGAAACGGTCTGAATGTCTGAATTGCCTGTTTCACTGCCAGCATCTCTTTTGCCTTGTATACACTTGTCTGCCATGTGTGCCCCCCAACCGAGGTCTGAGGCGTCCGTGGTGATAGTCTGGCTTGGGTGAGGGCTGTGGAAAGGCAGTCCTTTGTTCGACTGACAGGCCTGAGCCCACCACAGGAATTCTTGCTTCAGGCATGGAATTATTGGAATTTGGGTTTCTAGGCTGTGCTTGTGCTGAGACCATAAATTCCTTAGGTACCACTGCAACTTCCTCATATGCAGTCTGGCATGTGGGATCAATATTATGCAGGATGCCATGTAACCCAGGGCTTGCAGGATTTTCCTTGCTGTAAGCTGGTTCTGCGTTGTTAATGCCTTGAAATAGAGTGGTAGTTGTTTTTCTGTTGTGAGAAATGCCATTTGATTTGATGTGTCCAGTTCTGCACCCAAGAATGTAATCCTTTGGGATGGTACCAGCCTTGACTTTTTTATGTTGACTGTGTATCCCAAGGCCTGCAGTAGGTGAATAACCTTTTCCAAATCTTTTGTTAATTTGATCTTGTTGTCCGCTTGTATCAGGCAGTCGTCCAGGTATGGATAAATTTGAATTCCCTGAAGCCTGCAATGAGCAATTACTGATGCCAGGCATTTCGTGAATACTCTGGGCGCAGTAGATAAGCCAAAGGGCAATGCTGAGAATTGATAATGCTCTGATCCTGCAAGAAATCTGAGGTATCTTCTGCAATCTGGTCGAATAGGGACGTGCAGGTATGCCTCCTTGAGATCTAGAGTCACCAGCCAAGCCTCCTTGCCCAACATGGGAAGAAGGTGCTGTAGGGTCAGCATTTTGAATTTTGGGACAATGAGATATGTGTTGAGAGCGGGCAGGTCGAGAATAGGCCTCCATTGATTTTCTTTTCTTGGCACCAGGAAAAGTCTGGAATAAAATCCTTGTCCTTGTTCCATAGCCGGTACCTTTTCTATAGCTCTCATCCTTAGTAAGTGGTTGATTTGTCCTAAAGCGTTTGTCTTTTGGTTTGGTGGTAGGTTTGGCATTCCTCTCTTCCTTGGTAGAGTATGGAAGTGAAACCTGTAACCTTTGTCTATTGTCTGTAAAATCCATTTGTCTCCTGTAATGTAATGCCAGTTTACTGAAAATAAGGCTAGCTTTCCGCCTAAGGGTGCTTCCAGTTGTTCCCTGGTAGGCGGTATCAGAGCCAAGTCACTGTGACTGTCCTGTGGAAGTGGTAGTAGCTGGATCTGCGGCAGTACTTCTCTGGTTGTTAGGCTGCCACTGACGTCCCCTGTAGGCACCTCTGGATTGACCTCTGCCTCTTGAGCCTATTTCTGCCTCTCTGTGCTCTGGTGTCTGGAAAGGACCAATTCTTCGAAGGCCAATTTCTACTAAACCTAGGAGGCTGGACCTGTAAGAAGTCCTTGACTGTTTGGACAGATTTTGCTTTTTCCTCCACCTTCTTTAACACTTGCTGTGTAGGGGAGCCAAACAAACTAAGTTTCTCCATGGGAGCATCTAGGAGCTTTGACTTTACATGGTCTGGTAAGGATTGCTCTTTTAACCATGCATGCCTTCTGATCACTGTACCAGTCATAGCTGATCTAAAGGAAGCCTCCAGTGCATCATAGCCGCATTTTAAGGAATGATTACTGACCTGCTGAGTGTTATGTACCAAATCCTGAAGGGACTTACGGTCTATAGGTTCAGGAGAGGATAGTTTTTTATTTAGTTGATCTAACAAAAATTCCTGATACTGAATCATGTGGAATTGACAGTTTAAAGCCCTAGCCGAAAGAGTAGCAGAAGTATAAACTTTTTTACCCCATCTCTAATGCTCTAGATTCTCTTTCAGAGGGGGGTTTTTGGCAGTTGCTACAGCTTTGGGGCCTTGAGAAATAGTTTCAGGATCTGCAATAGGAGCCTTATACAGGTGATAATGTGTGTCCGGGACCCTGTAGTATCTGTCGGGCTTAGCAGGGCCGGAGGAAGAGAGTCAGGGCAGTACAAGCATCATTGAATGCATCATCCACAACTGTTAGTACTGGAGGAATGGCTAAAGGCCTATGCTGTGGCAAATGCAAAAAGGTCCTGAGCCGTTTCCTAGAATCTGAAAAATCCTGACCCTGCCATTGAAATTGTTCCCTCATAGCATGCAAGGTTTCCCCAAAAGAAAATTCCTCAGGAGGAGAGGCAGAAGGAATGGAGTCTTCTGCGTCAGAATCCTCATATGGAGAATAAGGGCCTTCTGGAGGATTTGAGTTTTCTGAATCATCAGAAGAATAATCCGTAGAAACTGGTTCAGGGGGCTCTGCTCTAGGCCTCTTGTCTGGAGGGGGATGAGAGGCCCTGTCAGGATGAGGTTGGGATCCCCTGATCAAAGAAATGAGATCCTCTGCCAGGCTAAGCATTTGGGAACTAGAGCTAGGCCTGAGTGAGGGGGTTTTAGAAGGCAAGGCCTTAGAAGATTTAGCTGCTTTAGCCCTAGAGAAAGCCTTGATAGACATGGATGCAGGGGGCCTAGCAGCTCCACGTGCAGGAGTAGATATGTCTAAAGGAATAGTATCTGATAAATCCTGGGTGCCTGCTACAGCAGGAGAAATTTCAGTAGCAGATTCAGCCATGCTGTGTGAGGCCTCGGCTGCAGGAGGAATGCTTTCGGCCGAAGGAAGAACCGAGGACTCTGTTTCAGCCGAAACCGAGACACTCGCGGTTGGCTTAACCATGGTTTCGGCCGAAACCGCGGACCGCGAGTGTCGGTCCTTTTCCTTACGCTTTTTAGCTAACTGTGAAGTCGGAGTCTCCAACGGCATTTTGTAAGCAAAAGTGGGACCAAAAAACTCCTCCGCAAACTCCGACCGACGTCTAAGTGTCCGTCGGTTGAAGGAAGCACAGGCTAGACAAGCTGCTACGTCGTGGTCTGGGCCTAAGCAAGGAAGGCAGTAAGAGTGGAAATCCTTATGAGGTATTTGTTTCCCACAAGTTAAACAATTATTTACTTTTTCCTGACATCAGCTGAGGCAAGAAAGAGTCCCCAACGGGGTACTTAGCTTTTTAGAAGTCTTCGGAATAAGAAATCTCTGGATCTGACCGACCGCACTTGAACAGCTTCTGCTTCGGGCACCGCACGGCAAGAAAGACTGAGGAAAATGGCGTCGGCTGATGCCTTTATACCCAATTGACAGCAGCAGTGATGTCGGGTGAAGTGCGACATCAGCCGAGGCCAGACCCAGACTTTGGAATCCGGCCGACCGAGGGGCTGCCTGAGGCAGGACAACCCATTTGTTAGGACTGCAGATGCATCCTTGAAGGACATCGGGGTCGGACAAGGGTCTGATGCCACTTGCCCCCTCTGAGCAGACGAGGGAGCCCCAGCACTGAGATCCCTCCAAGGAAGGAACCAATGAAGAGATCGGAGCCGACGAAGGAGCCGAAAGATGTGGTATCGGCTCCGACATTTCCAAGATTCAAGCCCCACCAGCTCCGGCTCCGAACAGAAAAGGGGAGTCAGAGGTGGAACTGCTGAAGACACCGGGAGAGCCACAGTCTGTTGAGAAGGGCTGGTTAACATTTTGGCCAGGGCTTGTGATTTAAGGAGTTTACTGACCACCCTCTCCAAGTCATGATCAGATAACCTGGAGGACCGAGAGGAGTGAGACCTATGGCTTCGTTCAGACTGAAGCAACGGTGACCTCGGAGCCAAATGAACAGATTCTAGGGAAGGGGACCTAGAATGTTTTCGGCCCAACGACGGTTCCAATACTAAAGTCGGAGCTGACTGAGGTCTTCCCTAGACCTCTTCCCTCTTCCTGCCGGAGCCGAAGAGGAGGCAGATGCTCCGCCCGGCAACGGCTCCGAACTGGGAGCAGACGGCTTGGAGGGCTTTGAGGATTTCCCTGACTGAGGCTTCACCGGGGATCCCTCTGGCTTAAGTAAGCCTCTCAAAATAAGTTTGTTCCTACACTCCTGCAGGACTCTTGGGCTGAAGGCATGACAGACTGCGCAGGAGTCCTGCAGGTGTAGGGAACCCAAGCAATAAACACAAGAAGTGTGACACATCTTCTGACAGCATGAGTCACACTTCTTGAAGCCTGAAACTTTAGTATCCTTGGACATACTGGCCCGGGGATACTAAAGAGAGAAAAATTAAACTAGTGCTTAAACAAGGCACACAGAAACACTCCCACACTCACACTAGTTAAGCTAACAATAATAACCACAAAAAACTATCACACACACTTAATAAAAACTATCCTTAACAAAAATATACAATTACTACAAGGCTAAACACTACTCCTATAGGTACAACAAGGGTGGGGTTAGCCACTAATAGAGAGAAACAAGTGGGGGATGGGAGGGTAGAAACTCTCTAACAGAAAACGAGTTTCCTTAGTGGGACAAACTAGGGGATACGCAGTCTAACTACACTACAAGGGAAAGACAATCTATAACTAAGAAAAATACAAGGTAAATATTAGCTAGTAATACAAAAAAAAAGATTAATACGACCTGAGCCAGTAAAAGCGCAATCTCGTAGCTGAAGCGGCAAACGAGATCTGGGTATCCAGCGCCAAGCATTGTGGGATAAGGGGAGGCCACGAGCCAGAAAATAGCTCTCGAGCTTTAGTAGATGGCAGAGTCGGAGCCGAGGATCGGCTCCGAACCCAACCAGCAAGAACAAAGGCGAGATAGACAACTTAACATGGGTATTTCACAGCACAGCCGAACCAAAAGAGTCTGTTTATCTGGACTGAATGCCCAAGTTATACTGCAAGATGAAGGTATGGAGCTTGAACAGGACAGTGGCCACACAGATGCCATCAAGAGGTATTCTAGAAAAGAAAGCTGCCAATGAGGTTAAAGATCTAGTGGAATGAGCTTTTAGAAGTGTAGGCAGTGATAAACTCCTTTCTTCATAAACATAAGATATGCATTCAGACAACCAATGGGACAGACTATCTTTAGATACCCCCTTTCCTATCTTGACAGGGGAGTACAAAACAAACAGTTTTCCTGAATGCTTCTGTCCTATGTAAATACAAGATGTTCATCATTTACAATTCTAAGTGCAATGCATATTCAGCACTGTTTTGACATTTTGGGGAAAATCATGCAGATTTACAGAATGGTTGACAGGAGATTCAGAAGCCACCTTTGGAAGAAAAGTTCCCAAATACACTCTGTCTTTGTGAAAGATAGCAGGTATTACAGACAAGGCATGGAGCTCAGAAATTCTCCTAGCAGAAGTAAAAACAACAAACAACAGTTTTCTCCATGATAAAAAATATTAAATCAATCTTGGCAGAAAGTTCAAATCGATGGGTAGTGAGGGCTTGCAGTAAAATGGTAATATCCTAGGGAGGAACTGGACCTCTAAAGTAGGGGCATAACAAAAAAGTTCCTCGAAGATAGACTTTAGATAGTCTTAAGGATGCGATGGGACTATGGTTACCACCAATGTGAAGGGAAGATATGGCTTCTAATTGCACTTTGATAATGGAATAGCTGGCTTCATTCTAAACAAGACAGGCCAGGAACTCCAAGTCTGCTGGAAGAGGAGTTGAAAGGATCACGATTGTTCTCAACTGTCCAGATGAGGAACCTTTCCTATTTCCTTTGCAAATCTTATATGTAGAAAGTTTCTAGGATGAAGTAAAGATATGAAGAGAGGTTGAAAACCTGCAATGTTTCACCATCCTATGAACTGGAGAAACCATGTGGTCAACTTGAGGGATTGAATGTCACGGTGAGGTGACCCTGACAGGTGGGAGAGTACATCTGGGGTAGAGCCAAACACCCAGGCAGGTTGGACTAGATGAGGCCAGAGAAAGGGAAACCATACTTGTCAAGCGGAGCTATGAGGATGACTGCAATCTTCACCGACAATGCTTTCCTTAAGAACTATGGAAAAGGACAGGGAGGGAAAGCATAAAACAGTCCTGGGGACCAAATGGGGGTTAGAGCATCCCTTGGCAACTCCCTCTCCTGGGAAATCAAAGCAAAGAGCGCACTGCACTTTGTGCTTCTAGAACAGAGTATATGTGCTGTGTCTTTAAGAAGCACATCAAGGACTGAACATGCATATATAAATAGCAGGCACGTGCTACACTCAGTGCCATTTATTAGTACAGCCGGAGAGTGAGCATGTGAGAATGAATGCAATTAGTTTGTATACAAGTTACCTAAATTGAAGTTAATAAGCTATAGTAGTGATGTGTTTGTACATAATAAAGCTGCTTGAACAGAATCCACAAAGACTTGCTTATTACATCCTGACTAGACGAGCGACATGGTGTCAGAAGTGGGATTCCAGAGATTGATATTCAGAGTCACGAGGTGCAGAGATAACAGTGAAGGTAAACTTAGAGAAATGAGCATGAAAGAGAGGCAGAAAAGAACCAAAGATAATGAAAACTTGCACGACCAGTTTATTTTATAAAAAAGATTAAACAAAGCATTACAAGGGCACAAACCGCATTACTAGACAAGCGAGAGGCACAAAAGGTTTATTAATTAAATTAAATATTTAAGATTAAGATATCTGATAAAACGATTATCAGAAAAGCAAAATGAGCATGTTGACAGTAAAACGAGCACAAGAAAAGTACAATGGGCATGAAAAGAGATTAAATGAGGAAAACTATGGCTAAAAAGGGCATATTAAGCTTAAATAAAACAAGGTGAATGCACGTTTTTTGGCAAAGTGCTCTGTTTTGGCATAGCTATGGCTTTGTATTTTATCAAGGGCATAACTAGTTATTTGAAGTATCTCTAAGTGTGTAAAACTGCTTACAGTGTGTATGTATTCTGAAGAGTTTGTGTGCCAAGTGCAACTATTTCAGGAAGTTCAGTCAGTCAAAATACAGCCATTTTGAAAAGCCTTTTGTGCTGGGTGTGTCTATTCACAAAGTGCCACCATTACAGAGTGTTTCTTGCACTGTAAAGAATTATCTAGCAAAGTTCTGCCATTTTGGGAAGTTTCAGTGTGCCGTGTACTGTTTATTCGCAAAGTGCAGTTACCTCAAAATGTTCTTGTTCTGAGCTTCTTCTGCCCAGTTAATTCGCACAGTGCAGTTATTTGAAATGTTTCTTACACTAATAAGAGGTGATTTCTTGCAGTATAGCAATTCAGAGAGTATTACAGTGTCCAAGAGACTTCACAAAGTTCACTTATTCAGAGGCTTGTTGTGCCATTAGGCAAAGTTACAAATACTGGCATAAATTTCTGGCATGTGTGTATATGTCTGTGTTCATGCATACTTGCAAAACCCTTCACTGGTATGTGTTAATATGGCAGACAGATTTCAAAAGCCCTCACCACTTGTATTTGATTAGAATATTGCACAGAATTGGAGAATATTTGAGCAAGAGTATGATATTTTTATACAAGCAGCTTATTCCAGCAAAAATGACGCACCAGGATATTCATTTTGTTAAACCTAGCTGGGACAGAGACCATTGAAAGAGAACGTTCATTTGTGTATGCTCCAGCAGTATATGAGGGAGAAGGTGAGAATTGTCATAATGTTGTACAGGCTGAATCAAAGGAAGACCTTGAGTGTTTGAAGAGCAAATTCAGGGAAATGTGCAACCCCCAGACAAATATTACATTAGAGGCATTTGTTTTACATAAGAGATCAGAAACCAGGGGAAACTTTTGCAGCTTACATTACAGACTTGAAAAACAAAGCTAAAGTATGTCAGTTTGGTGACTTAAAAGATGAGTTAAAGGACAGGTGTGTGTGTGTGATATTAATAGTCCTGCTGTGAGAAAGATTTTGCTTAGTGACAATGACTTCTCAAGTAAAGCCATTGAGATTTGTCAAATCCATGAAGTTAGAGGAAAGACACACAAGTATGCTTGCAAGTGACATCAGCATGGTTTCAGCAGACTCCATAGAAAATGTAGACAGTATACAAACGTGGCAAACAGAAACAGGCCTAAGCACATGGCAGCCACAGACCCTGCTGGTTCGCCAGGGAAACTACATAGTTTTCCAGCAAGTTCTAAGAAAGGAGCATGCTCAGTGCAGCACACTAGTGAGTCACCAAAACCCAAATCCAGCTTTATTGTTAACTGTTGCAATTGTGGTGCCAATCATGAGTCTAAAAGAGAAAAATGCTTAGCATTTGGTCACCAATGCCAGACGTGTAAAAAAATTGACCATTTTCAAAAGCTTTGCGGATCAAGTAAGCCTCACATGATTACAAAGGGTCACTCAAAAAAGCAAGTCAAGCAGATAGAAAGCTGCAATTCTACTTTCTATGTAGGTGAATCAGCAACTGGTGAAAAAAGCTGATGCAGTGAATTTGTTGGCAAAGAACAAAGTGTTTTGCACTGTCCAGATCAATGGTAAATCCACTAGGTCAAAGTAGACACTGGTTTAAAGTGTAATGTTATATCAGCAGACACATTTGCTAAGGTGAGAACTAATGAATAACTCAGTGTGGGTAGTAGTGCCAAACTTGTTCCTTATGGTGGTGAAGAAATTCAAATGAAGGCTCAGTAGTGCTTTCATATTACTTGGTTAAGAACTACTGCAGCTCGTTATTCTATGTAGTTTGAAGACTGTACAGTCATCATTGCGTCTCAGAGACAGTTTGAGAATGAATCTACTTTCTTTTACCAAAGAACTTTATCCTATAACCGCATATCCTAGTTCCAATTTTTGAAGCCATTTTCTCAGAGTATGCTGTTGTTTTCAATGACAAGTTGGGCAAACGTCCAGTTGTGTATTCTATGAAGTCAGACCTAGAGGTCAGTCCAGTAGTTAGATCAGCAAGAAACGTTCCAATAGGTATGCAGGACAAAGTCAAAGCTCAGATGGATAAAATGGTGCAGCAAGGTGTAATAAGTCCAGTTACAGAACTAACTGAATAGGTGTCAGAACCGGGATAGAAGACCAACAGTGTTGCAGAGAGATGTGAAGAGATCGCAGGAAGGTTGGCCCCAAAGACTGAATATCGACTCAGTGACTGCTGGATTAAGCGACCCCTTCAGGGAGAAGGATAGACCTGCTCAACCTATCCCTAACACAGTGGATTTCCCCGGACCACACGTTATTGTTAGAAAGCAGAGAGAAGACCTCTCACCCACTGCAACACTCACATGGTCTCACGACATAATGGACAATCACTGGATCTACCCTGCTTGTGGATGTACCAGGTGACGGCCATGTTATCTATCTGGATAGCGATAACATCAGAGGGGTGTGAGCCTTGACAGGCCTGCAGCCTTAGGAGGACCAATCTCATTGTCAATACACCAATGTATAGACAGGTTTCTGATTGTGACCATGCACCTTGGACTGTCTTTCACAGGTGATGACCCCCATCCCCACCCCACATGGGAAGTGTCTGTGCTCATAGTGGCTTGGAACAAAAGGAAGACTAAAGGGACATCCTTGTGAAACTTGCGGGAATTCCAACCACTATTGGATACGTATTTTGCAAATCTTCTTTAAAAGATAATTAGAAAGAATTGCTGTCTTATTGACCACTGGACTGCAAGAGTGCACTGTAGAACTTGTATACAGTACTTGGTCAGGGGAACAGGATGATCAAATATGCCACATAGCCTAGAAGATGAAAAATTATTCTTTGCTGGTGGCTTCTGATAGGAGATAGGACAAGATGGCCAAGGCTTGATGAATGGATGTAATCCTTGTTTGTGGACGCTTTGCAATTTGGAGCTGTGTGTCCAACTGAGCTTCTAGGAACTCTAAAGACTGAGCTGGGAGACATCTAAACTTTGTTAAATTCACCATAATGCCTAGGTCTGAACACAAACAGAGCAAGCAGTCCCTTATTTAGATGAGTAGATCCCTTGTAGGGGCAGTGACAAAGCCAGTCGTCCAAATAAGGAAACACCCAGAACCCCCCTGCAGTTGAAGACAAGCTGCCACTATTGCCATACATTTGGTGGACATCCACGGGGCTGTGGCAAGAGTGAAGGGCAGAGCTCTGAAATGAAAATTGTTACCTCTCAGATGGAAGCAAGATACTTCCGGGAACAGCGGATATAATTCCTGGAACACAAGATGCTACTATATAAAGGTGGACAGAAGATCTATAGAGCACATCCAGTAGTCCCCCCCTCAGAAGAGGAAGAATAAACTACTATGACCATTCAGAAATTCATTTTTCTTTCAAAATTTGTTCAAGTAACTTAGGCCCATATTTTTCTTTGCCACTACAAAGAGCTTTGAGTAAATTCCGGATCCTCTTTGGTTTGATGAGACCTCCTGATTTACTCTATTGGTCAGAAGCTCTTTATTTCTGAAGTGCCCTCTTCCCTCTGAAAGGGTGGAACACTACAAAGTCTTTTTGGGGCTAAAGAGGAAGCAAAGAAGGGAATGAAGCAGTCTCTAGTTATGATTCTCTGCACCCATTTGTCTCAGGTGCTTTGGGGTCCAGGTTGCTGCACGCAGAGGTAAACGCTCCCCGACTGCCTCCAGAGTGCAGCAGTTAGGTAATTGCTCAGGAGCATTGAAAAGGCTTCTTAGAGAAAGGACCTCTGAAGCCTTGACTCTGCGGACCACCTCTGCCCCCAAGGCGAAGCCCACTATAAGGCATCTCCTTTCTGCCATGGGCAGCTCAGTCTCCAGAAGTGTCAGGTGAAGATCCAAGATTTGCAGAACTAAATTTTCTTGCCTTCTTTTTGTTTCCTGGAAAAGGTCCTTTTAAGAATGAAAAATCTGACCCCTACAGCAGAAAGAGATGCACCGTCTGTTTCACTTCACATATTGTCTCTTTCACTTTGGGACCAAACAGTGTTGATCTGCATAAGGGGCATTTACAAATGACATCTTAAAATGTTTTGCAAAAAGTCACAGAGCCTCATACCCAAGCATGCCTCCTGCTGGATATGCCTATGCCAGTTGCTCCCTCCATGGCACTGGAGATAAGGCTCATATAAACGTTAGACAAGGACTGGAGGATAGCTAGCTAGTTGAGCATCAATAGACTTGCTTTGATCCATAAGCAAGGTCCCTAGGAGAGACTGGGAAATCTCCTTGGTCTTATCTCTCTAAAAATATGTAACATGTGCAGAACAATTCAATACCCTAAGCAAGAAGGTAAATGAGATGTAGACTCACTTCCCAAATTTGTCCAACAAACAAGACTCCCTGTTCAGTCGACAGAAAGGGGAACTTTCTTCTGCTAGTTCCCACAGCTGGGAACTTGTTCTAATGGGAATGATCCTTGGAAGCAAAGAGGAACTTACCTGGTTTCTTAGGGATGGGTTCAGATGTGTCTGGTTTCTTACACACCTATTTAGAGATACCGTCTACCATCTCATCTGCAGGCAGAACTTCTAAGATGTACACATAACAAAACCAAAAGCCTCACTGAAAAACGACTCTTATGGAGTTAAGAGGACCACCGCCCTTTCTTTTTAAGGAGGTCAAGAACTGCTCCGAATGAAACATCCTCAAGGGAATCTGGGGGAACCTTCTCCTTCATCAAGTCAGTATCAGTGGTGACAGACTCCCGAGGGGAATTCAGGTGCCTCCTTTTGCACATATGCTTCCTGTGTACCTCCTCAGTGGGATGCTTTAGGGAGGACTCCTAAGTTGAGGTGGTCTCTTCCATAGGAGCTGGCACAAGATGTTTGGTTACTAGCTGTGCCAACAGGACAAGAGTAGGTTCTGGACCGTAGTAAATTCTTTAGTGGAAGGGATGGATCCGAACTCAAGGGACTAGTCTTCTCTCTGGAATGAAACCGAACTCTCTCAAAAGACAAGCTCAATATGGATCCAAGGAGTTGATCATTAGGAGACAAAGCCCCCTAAGCAGGCTTAAAATGGGTTACCACACAGCTTGGATCAGAGGTGAAGTCACAGCAGAAAAGTATAATGCCAAGGCTCACAGAGGGAAACAATTCCATACACCTCTGTTCTGAACTCACCCCGTCCGAGTTTGAGCTGTGCGAGTCAAAGAACTGTTAGATATCAACAGAGAACAAAGGCTAGGCTCAGATGCAGAAATGCCCTGGGTGGAAGTCTGATCCAACAGCTCTGATCCAAAAGGTCGGATTGGAAAAGGAGAACTACTGAATGGGGGGAAGGTTTGGCATAATGGTTAAGGTCTTCAACCCATACACACAAAGTACAGGGCTTAATTCTGACCACAGTCTACTGTCTAGGCTTAAATGGTCCTTCAGGGCAGTTAGCCTAATATTCATTTATGAACCTATTCATCTATAAAGAAACTATTCACTCTGCCCTGGTGGTTGCCAGACCTGGGAAGACCTCCCCAACTGGATCTGGTGTGAAGAAATAATCTCACCTTCTTGTCCACATCTGCTTCAATAAGGTTCCTGGTAGATCTGGCTGCCCAGAATGAAGCAGCAGAGAGGGTATGGAATGATGGTACCTCTTATGTAATAACAGTGATCAGAGCATAGCAGAAATTGTCTCCAGTAAAAACCTAATAATTAAAAACACTGGTTGTCACCTTAGAAGACCAAGATCAAATCGCACTTTCTCTGACATCCTGATTAAAACTTGGTATAGCAAGAAACATTTGTCAGCCTGCAAACCTATCACATGCCATTACAGAACAAAAGTTTATCCATCAAGAACTGAGAGACTAGTGATACTTAAAACAAGAACAAGGTGACATATGCAAGAGCCTCATGCAATCTGTGTTAACACCTCCAAAGGAATTAGGCCAGTGTTAATTTTCATAAGGAATTTAATGATCACTGTGAAACAAAATGTGGGCAAAACCCAAATGTCATATTTACTGTGAAATGGCCCTCCCTGAAGAAAATATACAGTTTACAGTAAATAAGGGCTTATTCAGAATATTAGGATGAGAAGCGGTTTGCCTGTGGCTCCATCTAGCATGAGTGATACAGTTCACAGTACATAAAAAGTTCTTGTGCAAATCAGATGCTGGAATCATCCATGTAGCCATTTTAAACTAATAATACTGACGTACGTCACCCCACCAACAACGAGATTCCCATCACATATCAAACTGAAAACTTACCAGCCAAACCTTGGTAATGTTGGACATTCTTCCATGCTGTTCAAATATCCAGCCATGATAAGACAGCAACAGCTTGAGAATGTACCTCATCATCATAATCAGTGCAAGCCAGAGTGCTGTGGCAAAGAGTAAAGCGCTCAGTACCTTCTGACCACTGTGTGATAAATAATCACTGAAAAAGAAACACATAATCTGAGGTAAGCCTTATGGATTTATGACAATGACATTATGCACAACAAAGTTTTCTGTACAAGTGAAAAGCTGATATTTAAGAAATGACCAATGCTGCTTTTCACTAAAAGAGGTACAGTGCTGCCTATAAAAATGCTCTACAATGAAAAATGTCCATACCCCTACTTCTCAGACTGCAATCTCTAAACACAAGGACTTCTTTTAGATTTAAGGCAAGGCCCTATTCTAACACTCAGTCTACATTCTGTGATATTACTCCAGCTAGGGAGAAAATGACAAAACTAAAAAGTCTACTTTCAAGACTTTACTGCTAAGTCCACCTTAATATCTTTAGGCTGGTTTCCCCATTTTTCACATGGGATCTTGATGCTACTTCAACAGTAACAATCATCTAGGTTTACAATAACTGACAAGTGGCTAGCCCTGCCACTGCAGTTCATCCACACTACACACTTGCATGCACACTCACACCTATGGCCAATTTATAAAGTGTCCAACACCTACTGCAGGTTTTTGGAACCTGAGCTCCCGGAAAAAACCCACACAAACACAGGGAGGACATGTAGACTCCGCACAGAAGGTGCCCCAGCTGAGAATAGAACCAGGGAGTCTCTTGCTGTGAGGTGACAACGCTATCCGCTGAGCCACTGGGCTTCCCACATGCTGGTTAATACAGCAAGTAAAAATCTGAAACTCTTCAACACTTAAAGACTGGAAACCTACTAACACACCAAGAGTGGAAATTGTAGGATCATAGCAGGATACTAGGCTAATGACCCTAGAGCTCTTACAAGCCTAGCCAAGTTTTACCCTTTTTTCCACAATCAGCACCTATCATCCCTGTCCAAGATGGGCATTGGAGGAACCCTGTGGTGAATTTATGGTTATGCATCCAGTCGTCCAGACTGCATTTGAAGTGGGCCAATGGAGGTGCTCTGCTTGACATGAAGCAGGAGTCCGTTCCAAAGGTGTAGTAACCTCTGGGAGATAAATCTGACCCTCCAGCGGGTTCTATTAATGGTCACATACCAGGTTAAGGCCATTAGAGTGAGTAACCTGTGTATTACTTGCTTTACAGATATGCAACATTTTCAATAAAGCAGGGTCAAAGATGGTCTTGTATGTAAGGCAGAGAACGCCTTCAAGTATTCTGTATGAAACAGAATAAAGTGTCAGTAATTTCAGATGATCCTTATAGGA
The DNA here is from genome assembly GCF_019279795.1 of Protopterus annectens. Taxonomy (NCBI): domain Eukaryota; kingdom Metazoa; phylum Chordata; order Ceratodontiformes; family Protopteridae; genus Protopterus; species Protopterus annectens. Next base: position 784,419,461 of record NC_056743.1, read on the forward strand.
CAGATGCCGAAGACCTTGAATTTTCCTTGTGCGGAACCTTTGTAATCTCTCCAATTTGTTTCAGGTGCTTGGAAAGGTACGTACCAAAGTGGCATTGTACTCAATTATTCACCTGATAAGGGAAGAGTACAGGGAGGTTATAACTTTTTTTTTTTTTTTTTTTTTTTTTTTTGAGGCAATGCCCTTACTTATGAGATGAGCAATATAGAATGCCCTTCTTACCACAGTGGAGACATGGTGATCAAAGGTAAGGATGCTGTCAACCTGTGTGCCCAGGTCTCTCACCACGGAGTGCATACTTAGGGCATTGTTAATGATGTGGTAGTTAGCAGGAACATCGCTCTTACCGAAATGGATGACTATTTTTTTGCATTGAGTTTAAGGCCATGACTTTGGCACCAGTTATTTGTTATTATACCATGACCGCCGAAAAACGTGCACGCTGATTGGCCAGCGTGCCCGTTGTAAATCGAGTTATACTAATGGAAAAAGGTCCGGTCGCCCGGACTTTTTTCCATTAGTATAACACGTTTTTTTAAAACACTGTCTCGCTATGTTAAATGGGTTTAACATAGCGAGACAGCTTTAAAATAAGCAACGGAGATCTCCGTTGCTCATTTTAAAGCTGTCTCGCTATGTTAAACCCATTTAACATAGCGAGACAGTGTTTTAAAAAAAAAAGCAACAGAGAAAGCAAGATCTCCATTGCTTTTTTTAGTGTTTCGCTATGTTAAATGAGTTTAACATAGCGAAACACTAAAAAAAAGCAACGGAGATCTTGCTTTCTCTGTTGCTTTTGCCCACAGCTCTGATGTACTGCGCAGGCGCGAAAGTACATCAGATCTGCCACGGATGCCAGACATCTGCGGAAGGGCAGTAAACAGGCATTATACTATGCCATTATTTAAGAAAAGTAATAGTTTCTTTTCTTAAATAATGTCATGGTTTAATAGCAATAACCCACTTCTGGGTGTGGGTAATGCTAAATTTACCCACGGTTGGCTTTGTTTGGTCCTCGGGCCGCCTCGGGACCAAACCATGCCAACCGTGGGTAAATTTAGCATTACCCACACCCAGGCGTGGGTTATTGCTATAAAGACCCTCTTTGTAGGAAGTTGACATTGTTTGGAGATTCTATGACTGCTCCAGTCTGCAGTCTTCAGCAAACATTGTCAGCCACAAACCTTTAGTTTTAGTTTGCACTTCGGAGAAATATATTCCAAACAGGAGAGGTCCCAGGACTGATCCTTGTGGAACACCACTGGTTACAAGTCTGCTGTTGCAGTGGATTACCCTATTTTCACTATATGGGTTCTATCAAGTAAGCCAGTTAGCAACCCATCTAATGACATACGGGTTGATACCTAGCTGAGTGAGTTTGTCAATTATGCTTGAGTGGGGAATAGTGTCAAAAGCCTTGGCTAAGTCTAGGTAGGCTGTATGTCCAAATTTCCCCTCATAAAGGACGTTGGTGACTGTGTCGAAGTAATCCACCAGGTTTAACAGACATGATCTTCCTTTAACAAATCTAAATTGAGTAGAGTCAACTATTTGGAGATTACCAATATCTTTGTTGATTAGTTCCATGATGAATCTCTCCATGGCCTTGCAGATAAGGCTAGTCAGGCTAATAGGTCTATAGTTCCTGGGGTCAGTGGAAGCACCGCCTTTGTGCAAGGGGATAACTGTGGCCTTTTCTATTCAGCTAGGATAAAGCCAGTGCTTAGACTACGATTGAAAAGAGTACCCAATGGTGGTATTAAGTTTTGCTTGAGCCCATGTAGGGCGGAGCCTGGGATGTTATCATTCAGAGACATGCAGAGACAACAGTATCTTGTGTACAAGAGAGACACAAAGTCATAAAATACCAGGATTTGCAACCAGAAACAATATTAATGTGGAAGAATGTTACTCAAACTTTTCCAATAGCAGTAGGAGCAACAGATGTAATAAAAAGAATTTAGAGTCATATGCTACCAGGTTGGCCGGCCGTGGTGGTGCAGTGGTCAGCGTTGTCACCTCACAGCAACACGTTTTCCAGTTAAAGTCTCAGCTGGAGCACCCTCTGTACAGAGTCGGCATGCCCTCCCTGCAGTCAAGTGAGTTTTAAAGACATGCAGTAGGTGTGTGGTGTGTGTGTCTTCTGTGAAGGTTGAGCACCAGGCTGGCAACTCGACACCATAAAACTACACTGCCAATCAATCTGTAGACCTGTGATCCGCTGTGTTGACCCCCTAATGGGTGAAGCCGAAAGACATTGCTTTATATTTGTACATGCTACCAGAACATGTAATCCCACATGAATTACAGAAAGTAGCAATTCTGGGCATATTGCAGGTGCTAAGAACTGCACTCTGCTGACATCAAAGAATGAAACAATACAAATTTCATCAACTCTAATCATGCCATGACATAGGAATGGACTCCATTCTAGTCATGACTATTAGAAATCCAAAACACACTGAGAAAGTACACCGAGAACAAAGGCCATGCAGCTGAAAGGGGATGACAGGCAGCATGGTACAAGGGTTTTGTTACTAATGGACAACATTAGAAAGAATGGCATTTCAGAAGTGGTTAACTGTAATCTCTAATTGGCTTTCACACTACTCACTCTCATATATCACATTGGCAAATATGGGATCTTCTGCTCCCCACTCACTGCTATACTTATCACAGAACACAATGTCAGCTAAAAGAAAAATCAAGTTCAAATATAACACACAAAATCATCCAACACAGACTTAAACAATAGGAAATACAATGCAATAAAAGGCACTCATGAACACAGACCAAGATACTATTCTCAAGGAGTACAATAAATCTGATAAGGACTTGGGGATAACATGTGCTAGTAGTACGACGTCCAGAAGATGTAAAGCCTTTAGTATGCTGACCGAATGCTCGGCTATCCTCAGCAGGATATCCCAATAGTAAAGATTACTGCAACAGTGATAAGGAAGAAAATCTAACTAAACCATTATTAACCTGTGTTAAACAAAATGTCAGCACGTGGATAAACTGCATCTATGGCAGCAGGTCAGAGTGGCACCAGTTCATAAAGGGAGGGCATAACACCCCAAACAATTCTGCACCTGAAAGCCTGACTAGTACTCCATGTAAAATGTTGAAGAACCTCAATGGAGTTTATCCAAAATGATGTAGAAGATCTACTATTACATATGCAGTATGAATTAAATACAACATGGAATGTACAAATATCATTCAATAAAGGTATATTAACATAAGACATGCATCTCAACAGCAAACACTGAAGCGATTCTAGGATCTCTCCAAGAGTAGACAAAGCAGTTGAAAGAATTACATGCACAACCGTGGAACAAAGAGCAGTAAATGGCATAGCAAAACACGGATTTTTATGACTTGCAAGGAAACTTGACAAGATGTTACAGCAAGATTAAAAAATATGTTCCTCAAGAGCTTGAATATTTTGGGTTCCAGTTTCCACTCGTGTGGATCCATGACATTTCTGCTCAAGTCATCTGCCAGTGAATTTAGTTTGCCTGGCAGGAATTCAGCTTGTAAGTTCACTTAGTAGCCCAAGGCTGTGTTCCACAGAGCCATGGCTAGTCTGCAGAGTGGGTAGGAATGGGTTCCTCCCTGCTTGTTTATGTACCACATAACTGTGGTGTTGTCTGTCTTTATCAATAGTTGTCCTGGAAGAATAAGGTCTTTGAAGGCTATCAGAGCATTCTGTACAGCTAACATTTCTTTTTGATTGATATGCAGGTGCATCTGTTTTGGGTTCCATTTGCCCTTAATGCACTGCCCTGCCATGTGAGCGCCCCCATGCATAGTCTGATGCGTCTGTTGTTAGGGTTTGGGCAGCAAGGGGTAGAGTGAAAGGGAGTCCCTTTGTTGTGGTAGCTGGCCTCTGCCCACCAGAGGAACTCTGTCCTTCAACAAGGAATGATAGGAATCATTGTTTCCAGGTCCTGAGAATGATGACACCATAGACTTTTTAGATACCATTGAAATTTCCTCATATGCGGTCTTGCATATGGAATTAACAGAATGCAAGAGGCCATGAACCCCAGGGCTTGCAGGATTTTCCTTGCAGATAGCTGGGTTTCGTGGCCAGTAGTTTGAAGTAGCTTGTCAAATGAACTTGTTTCTCTGGAGTAAGGAATGCCATCTGGGAAGTTGCACTCAAGCTTGCTCCCAGGAATACAATCGGTTGGCAGGGTAATAGGTGTGATTTATTCTTGTTGATGGTGTACCCCGATGAAGTTAGAAGTCTCTTTACAAATGCCAGGTGTTGTAATAGCAAGTCATGACTGCCGGCCTGAATCAGGCAATCGTCCAAGTATGGGTAAATCTGAATATTAAATGATTTTCAAGAAGGCAATGTACTTTCCTGGGCAAGAGGGAGAAATACCTAAGATTTGCCACGGCGAGTTCCAGGAAATGGGTGGAGGAATGAGAATGTGACGATGGTGAACAAGTCTGTTCCATTAGTTCAACAGGCTCCGCCTACTTTGGATGAGTCATCAATGACTGGAACCATAAATTCATCTCTCAAAATGGCTGATAAGGGGTTAAGTGATGTTGCCATCAATATAGTGAGTATTGAAGGGAAAGGGGAAGTCTTGAGTGTGAACAGAGATACTGCGCCTGTAGTAAGGTAAAAATAGATGGTACAATCGTGACTCAGCCCCAATAATGTACGTGTCCCTGAAATACAGAGTATACCACAGGGGCATTTTTTTACTACAGAATCCCCTTTCGATAAGAGGAAGATCCAGGAGCCGTATCAGGAATAGAAGAATACGGCATCCACACAGCGTCGATGAACAAACCAGGACCGGGAAGAGGGCCAAGCAGGTCTAGCGTTTAACATATCTTCATATGCACTTACTGAAACACAACTGACTTTGCTCAATAGAGGTTTAACTTTTGTTCCGGCCCAGAGCGCCGATTCAGTAAATGTGCTTACCTGAGGCTTTTTGGTACGACTTTAACACTAAAAGCTATGTTCCATGACAGTGTACATGAGCAAAGTGTTTTTAAGAAACCGAGTGCATGTATTCCACTGACTAATTCAGCTATAGATTTGTTTATTGATGTATGTGAAAAACAGCTTTGAGAGAGGTTTGCGGACCATACTAAAAGTACATTTTTTAATATGTCAGTTGCTGAACAACAAGCCCTATTTCAATTGAAGAGTTCGCCTTGTGTTGAAATACGACCAGAAGATAAGGGTGGAGGCATTGTTGTTCTTGATAAAGAATTGTATATTAAGAAAATGGTGAACCTCCTTTGTGATGATACTACATATGCTTTGATATCCCCCATGACAGTGAAGGGGGTGATTGATAAAATACAATTTTTTGTCTTTAACCTATTGGTTTCTGGAATGATTTCTGAATCTTTGTTTGAATACTTCAGTGTTGATTTGCCTTTGTTTCCTATAATGTATGGCTTACCGAAGGTGCACAAAAATTTGATCAACCCCCCCCATGCGTCCTATTGTGTCCAGTACGGGTTGGGCCACTGAGCCACTTTCGATATTCGTTGAGAAAAACTTGCATTCATCTTTGAATGAATGTGACACTGTTTTAAAGGATACCAAAGATGTTTTGGGTTACTTGAGTGCATATTTAGAACCACTAAAATATCCTTGTTTTCTTGTGACTCTAGACAGAGTCTCTATTTACAGTCATTCCCAACACCTGGGGGATAGAGAATATTAGGGAGCTGCTACTTAGCAAGAACATATATGCAGGGAAGGTTAGGCTTCTGCATGCACTAAAGGAGATTATTCTTGAGAACAATGTGTTTATCTTTGGAGATGAACACTATATACAGAAAGTTGGTGTGGCTATGGGCACTGCTTGTGCCAATAGCTATGCCAACCTTTCAATGGTGCAGTGGGAAGCTAATGTTCTAACAATGCCTATTACACTTCCATTGTTTGGTATAAATGTTTTGTTGATGATATTTTTTTGCTGTGGCATGACACAGAAGTGGGTTTGATTGACTTTTTACAGTATATGAATGGCATTAATAGTTGTCTAAACTTTACATATAAATATTCTTCTAGTGAGATTGAGTTCCTGGATGTGAGAGTAAACAGGGATAATTTTTGTTCAGTCTTTACTACTATGTATAGGAAAACAGTGAGGAAAAATAATGTATTACACAATGGGAGTATGCATCCCAAACATACTAAACTGAATGTGTTAAAGGACAGATTTTTCGCACCATGCACCTATACAATGACAATTAGCAACAGCATTGGTTACGTTGAAATGTGAGTTCATAGATAGAGGTTATAAAGCAAGTGTGATACACTATCAGATCAATAAGGCTTGGAGGGAGATCAGGATAGATGCAGTCCCTACTATAATAGGAAGCCATTGGAGGTGTTGGGATCTGACGCTACTGATGTGATTACCACATTGAATGCAAGGAGTGATGCTACTAATGGAATTAGGATGCCCCTAACCTTTGCAAGTAACATACATGTGGTATGTAATGTGATAAAGAATAATTGGGATATTCTTTTGACTGTTCAGGAACTGAAGGGAGTGATGGGAGATGAACCTAGTTTTACATTTAGGAACAACAGATCCTTGAAAAGCCATCTATGCTATAGGTTTTTTTGTCACCAGAAGTGTGTCCTGTCAGATAGACTTGGTACCTACGCATGTAGGAGATGCATGGCATGTACCCACATTCATACAGGAAGGCAGTTTGTACACCTACATGTGGTGTTTAAGATTAATGTGACTTTCTATGCCGATTGTCACAGTAAAACTGTGGTACATTTTTGCTATTGCATTGAGTGCTTTTCTTTTTATGTAGGCAAGACTAATCAACTCTTGAAGGACAGAATTTTATAACACTTAAGAGATATTAGAAATGCTAAAGAGAGCAGTGCTTTGGCCATGCATGGGGTTAAAGAAGGTGCGGTACATAATTTTAAGTTTCTAGTGTTGGAAACTATGTGCAAATAAGAGAGGGGGTAACTTGAAGAATAGCACTGAAGCTGTTGAACAGAAATAGATACTCCTCTATCAAGCTGATAAACCACCAGGTCTAAATAGTAAAGTTTCTTTAAAACCTTTCTTGAGAGCTAGGGCCCTTACTACACACACACACAGACACATACATATATGCATGGACATATCCTATATGTTTTTTTACATACAGTCTGAGTTTTTAGTACTTTGTCATGGGTTTGATATGTAGTTATAAGTGATTTTATATAGTTTTATACCAGGTATATGTTCTGGCACACCTGATGAGTCCATCTGTAATTGTCTATATTGTCTTAATGAATTGAAGCATTTCATTGGTTTGTACTTGTAAGACTATTTAATTGCAACTAATTTTTAACTGTTTTATGGTCTGATGAAGTGGTGCTAATCCGTGAAAGTGCTTACCAGTTGTTTTATTCTATCTGTATTAAATGGTGTTGCCGTGTGGAACTACTATGTTTCTTTATTTATTTTTATGTAAATCTGAATATTTCTCTGCCTGCAAAATGCAATGGCTGGAGCTAGGCACTTCGTGAATACCGTGGGCACATTAGATAAGCCAAAGGGAAGTGCAGAGAACTGACAGTGCAGTAACTCTTGTAAATCTTTGTGTTCAGCACAGTGAGGAATCAACATCATTTGCTGTTTAATTAATTCCATAATATGCTGCTGATACTTTAACATATGAAACTGGCAATTTAAAGCCCTAATGGCCAAAGTTGCAGAAGTATATACCTTCTTACCCAATCTGTCTAAAGCTCTAGAATCCCTATCAGAAGGGGTAGGACTTTTGGCAGTAGTAGCCTTAACACCTTTTGGTCCTTGGGAAATGGTCTCTGGATCCGCAGTAGGATTCTTGAAAAGGAATTTGTGAGAGTCAGGTACACTGTAGTACCAGTCAGGTTTCCTGGGAGCTGGAGGCAAAGTGTCTCGGGTAAGGCTGGATTTAAAGAAAACATCATCTACAATCTCCAGAACAGGAGGAATAGCTAGAGGACTGTGTTGAGGCAGGTTTAAATATTCCCCAAGTCTCTTTTTTGGACTGAGAATAGTCCTGGCTTTCCCACCGGAAATGCTCCCTAAGGGTATGCAAGGTTTCACCAAAAGAAAAATCTTCTGCAGGGGAAGCAGAGGGAATGGAATCCTCTGCATCAGAATCCTCATAAGTAGATAAGGGTAAATCCTGGTAGTCAGAAGGCACAGAGGTATCAGAATCCTGATCAGAAGAATCAGAAAGAAAATCAGTTCTAGGTCTCTTAGAGGGGGAAGGCAGGCTTCCCCTAATTAATGTAATAAGGTCTTCAGCCATTCTAATCATTTGTTTTTGAGGCATACGGGCCTGAGAATGCGCTTTGGTCATCTGTTTTCTAGGCTTAGTGCGAGCTTTAGGCCTGAGGAATTCGGTATTCTTAGCTTGAAATGAAGTTGTTGGTTTAATATAAAAATCTGTAGGCCTGAATACACACTCAGAAGCCGGTGCCTGCACAGCGGCTCCGGACATATCCAAGGTAGAGACATCCGCAGGTTCCATAGTCTAAGAAGCATCTCGTGGCATACTGGACTCCAAATGGGTCTGAGGCCAGCGAATCTGTAGTAGCGGGTATCAAAGGCTGTGAAAGCGCCTCACTGAGTACCGGCGGACTGGCAACTAGCTTATCGGAAGCGTCGTTGGCAGTTTTGGACCCAAGCGGTCTGACTCTGTCTTCATCCTTACGTTTTTTCGGAAGATCGGTAGTCGGATGACTTACAGAAGCCATTTCCGAGTACGGAGAACAAAAGTATTTAGCTACAAAAATAGCCCGACAACGAATAATTCGGGCGTTGAACAAGGCACAAAACCGACAGCGAGGGATGTCGTGGTCTGGGCCTAAACAGGTGATGCAGTAAGAATGAAAATCTCTATGAGGTATTCGCTCTCCACAGGCAAGACAATAGTTAATTTTTTCTGACATCGGTTAGAGCATGAAAAAAGGATCCCCCAAAGGGATACTTATCTTTTTTGAAGACTTCAGGTATGAAACTCAAAAATGAAAACAAAAGGGCATAAACCTTTGACTTGCCTAAGAGTACTACTTGTCAGTGAAATTAGTTTTTAGGTGAAATGAACTTTAGGTGATTTGGTCTCAGTGAAATGGTCTTTCAGTGAAGTGATATGAATCCATATATATCTATATCTATATATATCTATATATATATATATATATATATATATATATCTGGTTAAATGGAAAAGAAAGAAAAGAGAAAGCGCACGTTTCTAATATGTTTAATTTCACAATGCTTGTGGGTATACAATATTTTTTGTTGTTCCATTGTCTGTGCAGATATAGAGATTGTCTGGTTTGCCGACTCTAGAACACGCAACATATAATTGTCCATGTGAGAAGCAATCCCTGTGTAGATCTAAACCGCACAATTCTAAAGATTGGCCCTGAGCTTTGTTGATGGTGATTGCAAACGCTAATCGATTTGGGAATTGCAATCTCTTAAATTGAAATGGCATATCCATTGGAATCATAGGAATGCGAGGAATGAGGACATCTTCACCTTTGAAAGGTCCTATCAAGATTGTTGCTTCTATGACGTTGCTCAATTTTTTTACTGCAATCCGCGTGCAGTTGCAAAGCTTTGGCTGGTTGACTTTTTCGCAACATGATAATTGGCACGCCGATTTTAAATTGCAGTACATGCGGTGGCATCCCTGGCAAATCGAGTGAATTCATAAATTCTGTTGGATAATTAACCGCTTCATCTGCTTCCACAACAGTGTCAACGGACTTGTATGTGACTGCCTCACTTTGAATGTTAGACTGAATAATATTTTTAAGT